>NC_141017.1:41157227-41179354 GCF_052327205.1 Somniosus microcephalus | reverse complement strand
GGCACAGGCTGGGGTGGGGGACACAGGCTGGGGGACACGGGCTTGTGGGTGGGTGGGAGCACGGCTGGGGGACACGGGCTGTGGGTGGGGGACACAGGCTGGGGGACACGGGCTGTGGGTGGGGGGCACAGGCTGGGGGGTGGGGACACAGGCTGGGGGGACACGGGCTGGGGGTGGGGACACAGGCTGGGGGACACGGGCTGTGGGTGGGGGGGCACAGGCTGGGGGTGGGGAGCACGGGCTTGGGGACACAGGCTGGCGGTAAACTGTGTGTTCGTCCACCAGGGTTCAGCTGCGATGGCCTCCGTTGTGGAATAGCCTGGCAATACTCACTGTCCAGACTCACACCAAGACTGGCCACTTGCATAAGGTGCTGCACATTGACTGGAGCAGGGGACAGTGCTGCCAGAGATGGGTTTGTCCTACTAACTCTCGATCCGTGAGTGAGTGAGGAAAAGCACTGTGCAGGAGCAGAGTGGGATCGGCACTCTCTGGCCATGGGGCCAATCAGCTTGGGTAGCGCAGCGCAGGCAGTCAGGGGGTGGAACAAGCAGGCAGGTCAACAGTTCCCGCCCCTCCTGACCATTCCACCCTGCTGGTTGAATGACCTCTGGCTAGGGGGTTCTCTCTCTATCTGCTGTTGGTTTGATGAATGAATACTTGGTGGAATGTCCTTCCCAGAACGTATGGAGATGGTTGGGGCTGGGGAATTTCACCCAACTCTACGGGACCCAGGTATCCTATTCTGATGAGAACGAATGGGCAGTGAAGTGCCTAAACACAATCAGTCCCAGTACTAACATTAGCCCCTTGTGTTGGTCTAACCACACCCTTCCCACTCACAAAGAAAGCTTCAGCTATTTAACGAGCTCTTGATGTTTTCTGACCTGCTTTCCAATCTCGCAGTATGTAAAGCTGCCGGTAACACACCTCTCCTCAGATAACACACGGTGTGAGTCTTAAAAGGGCAGGCCCTTGCACGGTAAAGGTAACAAGTGCTGCTTGCAGTTAGTGCTTCAGTTAAGCAGCTGTCACAATCAAAGGCTGAGAGAAATGGAGAGGCTACTTACAGGAATCAAATGAACTGCACACTGATCCCTGCAGCATCCCCAGCTGAATGACTAAATGGGAGCCAGCTCAATCCCACCCAGCTATAAACTGCTTCTTTAAATATGGAACAGCTGGTTTGGGAAAGGACACAGTGCCACACAACTGAGTCCAAGTCCCAACTCCCCTGGGGGTCAATGGCTGCCCAGCGTTATGCTGATCATACAGACCAAGGCCCGAGTTTCTTCCCCAATTATCTCCCCACTCCTCACCTCTCGTCATCACCTCCACCGCATTAACCTCCCCTGTCCTCACCCCCCCTCCCCCCCATCCTCCCTCACCTCCCCCTCCTCCCCCCCACACCTCCCCCTCCCCCCACACCTCCCCCCAACCCCTCCTCCCCCCATCCTCACCTCCTCCTCCCCCCGTCCTCAACCCCTCCTCCCCCCGCCCTCAACCCCTCCTCCCCCCCGTCCTCACCTCCCCCCACGTCCTCACCTCCTCCCCCCGTCCTCACCTCACCCCCCGTCCTCACATCCCCCCCCGTCCTCACCTCCTCCCCCCCCCGTCCTCACCTCCCCCCCCGTCCTCACCTCCCCCCCGTCCTCACTTCCCCCCCCGTCCTCACCTCCTCCCCCGTCCTCACCTCCTCCCCCCGTCCTCACCTCCCCCGCCGTCCTCACCTCCCCCCGTCCTCACCTCACCCCCCCGTCCTCACCTCCCCCCCGTCCTCACCTCCCCCCCGTCCTCAGCTCCCCCGCCGTCCTCACCTCCCCCCCCGTCCTCACCTCCCCCCGTCCTCACCTCCTCCCCCGTCCTCACCTCCCCCCCCCCGTCCTCACCTCCCCCCCCGTCCTCACCTCCCCCCCCGTCCTCACCTCCCCCCCCGTCCTCACCTCCCCCCCCCGTCCTCACCTCCCCCCGTCCTCACCTCCCCCCCCTGTCCTCACCTCCCCCCCCCGTCCTCACCTCCCCCCCGTCCTCACCTCCCCCCCGTCCTCACCTCCTCCCCCCCGTCCTCACCTCCCCCCCCCGTCCTCACCTCCCCCCCCCGTCCTCACCTCCCCCGTCCTCACCTCCTCCCCCCCGTCCCTCACCTCCCCCCCCGTCCTCACCTCCCCCCCGTCCTCACCTCCTCCCCCCCCGTCCTCACCTCCCCCCCTGCCCTCACCTCCCCCCCTGTCCTCACCCCCCCCCCCGTCCTCACCTCCCCCCCCGTCCTCACCTCCCCCGCCGTCCTCACCTCCTCCCCCCCCGTCCTCACCTCCCCCCCCGTCCTCACCTCCCCCCCGGTCCTCACCTCCCCCCCGTCCTCACCTCCTCCCCCCCCCGTCCTCATCCCCCTCCCCCTCCCCCAGTCTTCACCCCCCCTCCCTCACCTCCCCAGTCCTCACCTCCCCCCTGTCATCACCTCCCCCTCCTCCCCCCCCCAGTCCTCACCCCCACTCCTCACCTGCCCCTAAAATCTACAAGCCTTTAAAACCCAACTTCACCTCATTACCCCTTTGTGTTCCCTCCTACTCTGCCCTGCACTATGGGCCCGACTTCCTACAGGAATGGGGCTGCCTGGGTGGGGTAGACACCTGCTCCTCCCTCACGGACACCATCATTTTGCAGCAAGTGTCTACTTCACTGAAGAATGGTGGAGAGAAAGATCTAACAGAGAACAAAAGCAAGCAAGGACAGGGCCACTGGTGAATGTGAGAGCTGTGCTAAAGCATTTCTTGAACAATCACAGATGCTGCTGTCAACTGAATAGGAAATAAAAGGCATTTTCTAACTCAGCTGGAAGTTGCTGTGCGTTGGTGAATGACATTTCTACAGCCCAGCCCTCAGCAGTAATCACAATCATCAGCAGTAACAATGAATGAGTCAGCAGCACAACAGCACACTGCACAGGGGCTGCATACAGACCTACATATACCGTCATCCATCACCAAACACAAGAGGCATACCTGCCCTGACCACACAGACTGGCCCGAGACTGTCCCGAGACTCCCCTGAGACTGGCTCGAGACTGTCCCGAGATTGGCCTGAGACTGGCCAGAGACTGTCCTGAGACTCCCCTGAGACTGGCCCGAGACTGTCCCGAGACTCCCCTGAGACTGTCCCGAGACTGTCCCGAGATTGGCCTGAGACTGGCCAGAGACTCCCCTGAGACTGGCCTGAGACTGGCCCGAGACTCCCCTGAGACTGGCCTGAGACTGTCCCGAGACTCCCCTGAGACTGGCCCGAGACTGACCTGAGACTGGCCCGAGACTCCCCTGAGACTGGCCCGAGACTGTCCTGAGACTCCCCCGAGACTGGCCTGAGACTGGCCCGAGATTGGCCTGAGACTGGCCCGAGACTGACCCGAGACTGTCCCGAGACTGTCCTGAGACTCCCCCGAGACTGGCCCGAGACTGGCCCGAGACTGACCTGAGACTGGCCCGAGACTGACCTGAGACTGGCCCGAGACTGACCTGAGACTCCCCCGAGACTGGCCTGAGACTGGCCCAAGATTGGCCTGAGACTGGCCCGAAACTGACCTGAGAGTGGCCCGAGACTGACCTGAGACTGTCCCGAGACTGGTCCGTGACTGGCCTGTGACTCCCCTGTTCCCCTCTATCATACTGCAGGAAATGATCATAAACGTTGATTCAAAGCACTAGAATCAGCTGAGGCTGAACATGTTTTGTATAAAATAAAACTCCAGTCTCATGTCATTGTGATGAAATATTCCATTCATCACTGCCTGTGACTGTGGTCGGTTTCAGTGTCATTTCCCTTCCCCCAGTCCTCATTGTATTGTTTATTGGAATGTGCTGTGTGTGTAGGGCTCCGCCCATACCTGGCCCCTTTTGTAAGCTAGCTCAGTCTGGCCTCAGTCTCCAGAAGGAAGATACCTCTCTCTCTTACGTGTTACTTTCTAAGTTAATAAAAGCCTTGCTTTGTTTCGCTAACATCGAGTCTCGGAATTATTGAGGCACATCAATTTTATTAACTTATTTTTCAACACTATGGATCAACTCCTGAAACCCGAACGTTTGGATTTGGATCAACATGCTCCAGACGCATCAGCACGCTTCGGACACTGGTTTGAGTGTATGGAATTCTTCCTGGACAATTCCGCAGCCGTCAAAGATGCTACGGACGCTGCGAGGATGAGACTCGGAATTCTGCGGAATTGGGTAAGCCACCGGGTTTACCCCCTCATCCAAGACGCCGAGACGTACCTGGCCGCCTGCGACATCTTAAAGGCGCATTACCAGCAGCCTACGAATGAGGTGTATGCTAGGCATCTGCTCGCTACTCGCGCACAGCGACCTGGGGAATCGGTGGAGGAGTTCCTAAGCACCCTGAAAATGCTTGGCAAAGACTGCAAGTGCCGAGATGTAAAAGCCGCAGTGTACACTGACGAGCTTGTTCGCGATGCCTTTATCACAGGCCTCAGCTCCACTTACATCCGGCAAAGACTGCTGGAAAAAATGGGGTTGGACCTGAAACAGGCTGCGGACACCGCGCGATCCCTGGATGTGGCCCAGAGAAACTCGGACGCCTACTCTTCAGCCCGCGCCGTCCACGCCGCCACGTGTGCACCGAGGGCGCCGCCATCTTGGAAGGCATCTTCCCCGCCCGGCAGCCCGACACCGGCGGGGCCCCGCTCTCCCCCCAGAAGCCCTACGACAGCCGCGACGCGTCAGGGACCCAACTGCTACTTCTGCGGGCAGCCAAAACACACCAGAAACCTGTGCCCGGCGAAAGGCACCACCTGCTTTAAGTGCGGTAAGAAGGGGCACTTCGGGAAGGTGTGCAGAGGGAACCCCGCCGGAAAACCAACCGCCGGAAAACCCGCCACCGCCGCGTGTGCGCCGTGGGAGCGGCCATCTTGGACGCCATCTTGCCCGACCTCGTGGGGTCCGCCGTCTTATGAGCAGACAGCGTGGACGCCATCTTGTATCGATCAGGGCCCTACAGTGGCATCGGTCACAGTGGACCAGACCAGGCCGCACCCGCTATCCAAATCAATGGTGGACATCGAGGTAAACGGGTGCCGGGTTAAATGTTTAATTGACAGTGGAAGCACGGAGAGTTTTATCCACCCTGAACTGGCACAGCAACTCTCCCTAAAGGTGGTCCCTGCTCAGGGTACCATCTCTATGGCTGATAAAACCCAGACATCGACCATTCTGGGTTACTGCACGGTACAATTGGGCGTTAACGGAACTGTATACGATAATTTTAAAGTATTAATCATGAAGAACCTATGTGCGAGCGTGATCTTGGGCCTGGATTTCCAGTGCAACCACCAAAGCATCACGCTCAAGTACGGTGGGTCCCAGCCGCCCCTCACAGTGTGCGGTCTGGCTACCCTGAAGGTAAAACCGCCTTCGCTATTCGCGAACCTTACCCCTAACTGCCGGCCAATAGCGACCAAAAGCAGGAGGTACAGCTGGGAGGACAGGCGGTTTATCGCGACCGAGGTAGACAGGCTCCTGAAAGAGCGCATTATTGAACGCAGCAACAGCCCGTGGCGCGCCCAAGTGGTAGTGGTAAGGGGTAGCGAGAAGAAACGGATGGTGATCGACTATAGTCAAACGATCAACAGGTACACCCAACTAGATGCCTACCCGCTACCCCGCATATCAGAAATGGTGAACCAAATCGCGCAATACCGGGTGTTCTCCACCATCGACCTCAAGTCAGCGTACCACCAGCTCTCTATCAGACCAGAGGACCGCCCGTACACCGCCTTCGAGGCGAACGGACGCCTCTACCAATTCCTCAGAGTCCCCTTTGGGGTGATGAATGGGGTCTCGGTTTTTCAGAGGGAGATGGACCGCATGGTCGATGACCACCACTTGCAGGCAACCTTCCCCTACCTCGACAACGTCACCATCTGCGGCCACAATCAGCAGGATCACGACTCGAACCTCGAGAGGTTCCTGGAAACCGCACAAAAACTCAGCCTCACCTACAACGAGGACAAGTGCGTTTTCAACACCACGCGCCTCTGCATACTTGGCAGCGTGGCGGAGAATGGGGAAATCGGACCAGACCCCGACCGATTGCGCCCCCTACGGGAGCTGCCCCTGCCCAACACTCCCAAAGCCCTGAAAAGGTGCCTGGGGTTATTTTCTTATTATTCCCAATGGGTCCCCAACTACTCCGACAAAGCCCGCCCCCTCTTGAAAGCATCCTCTTTTCCGCTCTCTGCTGAGGCCCACGCCGCCTTCAAAAGCATTAAGTAGGATATTGAGCGGGCCACGCTACAGGCAGTGGACGAGAACACTCCATTTCAAGTGGAAAGTGATGCGTCTGACTTCGCCTTGGCGGCCACCCTCAACCAGGCGGGGCGGCCCGTAGCTTTCTTCTCGAGGACCCTCCAAGGGCCCGAGATCAGACACTCCTCCGTGGAAAAGGAGGCCCAAGCCATTGTGGAGGCAGTGCGCCACTGGCGCCACTACCTAGCCGGCAAACGCTTCACCCTACTTACCGACCAGCGGTCGGTAGCGTTTATGTTCAATAATAAACAGAGGGGGAAGATTAAAAATGATAAGATTCTTAGGTGGCGGATTGAGCTCTCCACCTTCGAGTACGACATCATTTACCGGCCAGGGGCCCTTAACGAATCCCCTGATGCCCTCTCACGAGGGATGTGTGCCAGCGCCACCGGGGATCGGCTACAGACCCTCCACAACGACCTCTGCCACCCAGGGGTCACGCGGCTGTTCCACTTCATAAAGTCCCGTAACTTACCCTACTCGATTGAGGAAGTTCGGTCTCTGACCAGGAACTGCCGCACTTGCGCTGAGTGCAAGCCTCGGTTCTACCGACCAGATAGAGCCCACTTAATCAAAGCTACACGGCCCTTTGAGCGGCTCAGCTTAGATTTCAAGGGCCCCCTCCCGTCCGTCGACCGCAATGTTTACTTCCTGAACATTGTGGACGAATACTCCCGGTTCCCATTCGCCTTCCCCTGCCCAGACATGACCAGCGCCACGGTCATTAAATGCCTCAACAGCCTGTTCTGCCTGTTCGGTATGCCGAGCTACATCCATACGGATAGGGGGGCGTCCTTCATGAGTGAAGAGCTACGCCAGTACATGCTGTCCAAGGGGATCGCCATGAGCCGTACCACCAGCTACAACCCCCGGGGTAACGGCCAAGTGGAGCGAGAGAACGGGACAGTATGGAAAGCAGTCACTCTAGCTCTAAGGACCAAGGGCCTCCCTATCTCCCGCTGGCAGGAAGTCCTCTCGGATGTGCTCCATTCGATACGGTCGCTATTGTGTACGACCACTAATGCCACGCCTCATGAACGAATGTTTGTCTTTCCCCGGAAATCCACCTCAGGCGTATCCATGCCGTCATGGCTCTCCACCCCAGGTCCGGTACTCGTGCGAAGGCATGTGAGGGGCCACAAGACGGACCCTCTCGTGGAGCCAGTACACCTACTCCACGCCAACCCCCAATACGCATATGTCCGGCACGCCGACGGAAGGGAGGACGCCGTGTCCATAAAAGACGTCGCCCCAGCCGGCATCGACAACAACCACGGCAATAGCAGCAACGACGATCACAGCAACTCTTACCCACCCACTACTCTTTCATCACCCCCGGAAGAACATCGACCAACGGCACCCCCACCAACTACCCCTTCAACAACCCTGGCGGCACCCCCGGCAGAGACCCAGGAGACTACCGGGGACACCCAGCCGACACCCGCGGCACCACAACAGCCACGTCGGTCGCAGAGGACTATCAAACCCCCAAACAGACTAAATCTATAGAAGGGGTGAATGTGATGAAATATTCCATTCATCACTGCCTGTGACTGTGGTCGGTTTCAGTGTCATTTCCCTTCCCCCAGTCCTCATTGTATTGTTTATTGGAATGTGCTGTGTGTGTAGGGCTCCGCCCATACCTGGCCCCTTTTGTAAGCTAGCTCAGTCTGGCCTCAGTCTTCAGAAGGAAGATACCTCTCTCTCTTACGTGTTACTTTCTAAGTTAATAAAAGCCTTGTTTTGTTTCGCTAACATCGAGTCTCGGAATTATTGAGGCACATCAGTCATGTCCACTTATAAATGAGAAATACCAATTTGTTTTCCAAAGCGAGGCTCACACCGCAGCATGTTCTCAGTCACTTGTACAACAAGTAAGAAAATGATCACAAATAAATAGACTGTTGTTTTGGACAGCACTTCTGTATGAGGCATTTCGCAGAACTACAGCTAGCAGTGCTGCCCTCCTTCTCTGCCATGTTGAGAAGATTCCTTCAACCTGCAGTGTGTGGAGGGAGAACCAGATCTACTCGTCTGACGATTCTTGAAAACCATTCAGCTGTTGTGGGACTCTGAGCACAGGCTGCAATGGAGACAGAGCGCTGTGATCAGCTTTCCATTCACAGGCCCCCGGCCTCAACTCAATCATTGGGCAATTCTCGAATGGGGGAATGGGACTAGGATAAACATCTCTAGATCAAGAGCTAGCAGCAGGTCAGGCACAATGGGCCGAATGTCCTTCTTCTGTACAGTATCTTCTGATTCTGTGAGTCTTGCTGCAAAGTGTGGATGTAGGGTAAGGCCAGGAATGGGCTCAGCAATGATGGGCACAGTCCAACAGCCTGCTCACATTTTACTGCCTAGACTCACACATCAGGTGTGCTACCGGGAGTCTCAGTGCCTGTGGAACTGTACCTCAGCAAGAGTCAGTGCCTTCAGGAGAGGAGGGGAACTGTACCTCAGCAAGAGTCAGTGCCTTCAGGAGAGGAGGGGAACTGTACCTCAGCAAGAGTCAGTGCCTTCAGGAGAGGAGGGGAACTGTACCTCAGCAAGAGTCAGTGCCTTCAGGAGAGGAGGGGAACTGTACCTCAGCAAGAGTCAGTGCCTTCAGGAGAGGAGGGGAACTGTACCTCAGCAAGAGTCAGTGCCTTCAGGAGAGGAGGGGAACTGTACCTCAGCAAGAGTCAGTGCCTTCAGGAGAGGAGGGGAACTGTACCTCAGCAAGAGTCAGTGCCTTCAGGAGAGGAAGGGAACTGTACCTCAGCAAGAGTCAGTGCCTTCAGGAGAGGAGGGGAACTGTACCTCAGCAAGAGTCAGTGCCTTCAGGAGAGGAGGGGAACTGTGCCTCAGCAAGAGTCAGTGCCTTCAGGAGAGGAGGGGAACTGTACCTCAGCAAGAGTCAGTGCCTTCAGGAGAGGAGGGGAACTGTACCTCAGCAAGAGTCAGTGCCTTCAGGAGAGGAGGGGAACTGTACCTCAGCAAGAGTCAGTGCCTTCAGGAGAGGAGGGGAAAACAGCAGCAGCAAATTGGTAACATTAATGTTTCAGAGTCTCTGCGCTTTTTCCCTCAGCGAGTGCTGTGTGTGCGATGCTGGAGCACCGCGACACAGAAGCCTACGTCTGATTGATCTCCACGCTCTCGACATCTCTCCTGATTTATGGGAGCCGGGCCACACAATAAGAGTTTTGATTCGATTTTGTATAGCAATTTGTCAAAATGCTTCACAGAGCTGCAAACAGCCTGAAACGAATCCCTGAACAAGAAGGCATTCTCCAGCTTTCCGCAGCTGCAGTTACCCTGAAACCTTTCAAATGATTTTCCACAAAAAGTGACAGCACAAGATGGACCAAACAGAATAATGGGGCCTGAATACAAAATCAAATCAAAGGAAAGGCAATCTTCCTGGCCCAGCTCGCATTCCAAATTTACCATGATCACATTTCCTTGTTATATTAGGCTAATCGATAGGAACATTAAATCCACACCATGGAGAGTGGGGGGTAATTAGTAAGCACTCACAGACTGAGAGGACAGTTCAACAGTCCCACCACGGAGCGAGCGAGAGACAGGACAATTCAGCAGCACACCATCAGATAAGACTATAGAGGATATGGGGAGCTTGAGAGACAGAGTAATCTGAGAATCACTCACTGGGGAGAGAGGAATTTGAGAGTGAGTCATACCGTGGCAAGTGTGGTAAAATGGATTTTTGCCTGTGTTGAATTTTTAAACTTGTATTCTTGTAATGCCAGGGGTTAACTCCTAAGGCTGCACATAGAAATCCATCAGCCTGAACCACATTATTAAGATTTTCCTCTGGATGTAAGTTTGTTGACACTCAACAGATTAGTGATTCTGAAATGTTGATTAGTTGTCCCGAGGCGGGTTGTTATTTACAACTTGAAACGTTGCATAACGCTCTTGGAGATGGTTTCATTGTCCAACAGAATACAATTGCGACACCGGATTGTCTACGGTTTTGTTCTATTGGATTTGCGCAGCGCAGGGAGGGGAGCCAGGCACATCAAATGGGTAGACCTTCCGCCCAGCACTAGTGACTCTGATTGATGGCAGTTTCTGAGTCCTTTGGCGAGAGGAGCAGGTTTTTGATTAGCTGCAGCCTTCTGTGATTGAGGTCGGTGGCTGGAGACTTCATCTCACAGACGTATGGTAACAGGTCACATAGGAGCTTGGTGGAGAATGTGTGTGAACTTTCAGCTCGCTGCCAAAGCCTGTCTGTATCTCAAAGCTCGAGCAGCTTAGTCTCCAAGTGGGCGTCTGCTTTAGGGCTCATGTTTAGACAGAGAGCGAGTTGCGTCTTTATATTTTTCATATACTGAGGAGTTTAAGGAAATATATAACTTCATTTTGAAAACTCTTTATTCACATACTTTATGTAAATAGACCACTTATTGGCTCAAAGCATGGGTCTTGTCTCAGTAGCATGCTTATCCAGTCCATCGTCACAGAGGAGAATTCAGTGACACATGAATATTCCAGTAACGTGTGTACGGAGTAAGTGTTCTCGGTTACTCCCTGGGTCATGCTATCATTTATCTAGATATTGGGCAGAAAATCCAGATTACAGGGGATACAAGGTTCACTTACAGGACTAACTGGTGATGCTGAAACTGAGATAATATTTAGCTTAAAAGCCCCAAATCTGTGAGATCAGGTGAGAGGAAGTTGGCATCCACTGTACAGGGGGAAGCAGAGAACACAGGTGCTTAGGTGTGAAGTAGAAGGAAGTATTATAGCACAGCCTTGGAACCACTTTATGTGTAAATATTTGATTCAGTTAGTGCGAGGATGAATGCGAATGCAGCTCTCGGATGATTGACACTGGACCCCATTAGGTTGATCGATGCATCTGACAGGAAATCGCTCTGATCTGGTATTGTCAGTGACCAAGAATACTCAATGCAGAGAGATAGGTCTTCAATTCCACTCTGACTGAGTGAAGACGGGCAAGTCTACTCCACAGGGATGGAAAGGCAACACAATGGAAGAACAATGACAGAGCCGTCGACATCAGGCAAGTTCCAGGTGTAAGATTTTCAATTACGGGCCATCCACCTGAGACATTGTCTTGTGGCACAGTTCAAAGGAGCAAGCTGTGTCTGTCTCACGAGCTGCAGCTATTATATTCTTCTCTCTCTTCTCCTTTTTCCTGTCTATCTTTCCCTTTTCTCTCTTTATAGTTCATCTAGGATCTCTATCCCAACCATCATTGGTACTGAAAGGCCTCTTTTAACACGAAACACCACAAAATAAAGGCCATTTTAAAACCAAGAGGATGATTGTTACTCCTAAAAAGGGGCACTCGCCCTGCCCCCGACATGCTGTCCTGTGCTCAGGGCTAACGAGATTTCAGAAGGGAAAGATTTTTAAGACAGGTTCAGATGATGATGGGAATGTAAGTCATTAAAAGCCAACTGAAAGTGGGAGCTGGCTGGTCAAATTAAAAACTTCGACTTAAATAACAGAAGGTAGAGGCTGGTAAAATGCTGCATATAAAAACATGAGCAGACTTTCTGAATCCTTGTCTGTCACACGGCACGATTCAATCTTTGGAAAACCCTGGACGGAAGGGCCTGTCATTTTCTGCTATGCTGGAAAGGATCTTGCCATGTGTGAGGACTTGGAACATCTACCTTATAGAGTGCACCTTGACAAAGACAAAGGTACAGGAAAGATAAGAGAATGATTTAATGATTCATGAACTACAACAGATCGCAAATTGAAATAAAATATCAGACAGAGAAACAGGATGTTGCCCAAGAGGATGTCACTCATCAGTGAAAGGTGATGGAAAGAAGGGGAGCATTCAGGCCGAGATCAGTGAGCAACGATACAAGAATCATTCAGGCCGAGATCAGTGAGTAGCGATACAAGAATCATTCAGGCCGAGATCAGTGAGCAGCGGTACAAGAATCATTCAGGCCGAGATCAGTGAGCAGCAATACAAGAATCATTCAGGCCGAGATCAGTGAGCAGCGATACAAGAATCATTCAGGCCGAGATCAGTGAGCAGCGATACAAGAATCATTCAGGCCGAGATCAGTGAGCAGCGATACAAGAATCATTCAGGCCGAGATCAGTGAGCAGCGATACAAGAATCATTCAGGCCGAGATCAGTGAGCAATGATACAAGAATCATTCAGGCCGAGATCAGTGAGCAGCGATACAAGAATCATTCAGGCCGAGATCAGTGAGCAATGATACAAGAATCATTCTGGCCGAGATCAGTGAGCAGCGATACAAGAATCATTCAGGCCGAGATCAGTGAGCAGCGATACAAGAATCATTCAGGCCGAGATCAGTGAGCAGCGATACAAGAATCATTCAGGCCGAGATCAGTGAGCAGCGATACAAGAATCATTCAGGCCGAGATCAGTGAGCAGCGATACAAGAATCATTCAGGCCGAGATCAGTGAGCAGCGATACAAGAATCATTCAGGCCGAGATCAGTGAGCAGCGATACAAGAATCATTCAGGCCGAGATCAGTGAGCAGCGATACAAGAATCATTCAGGCCGAGATCAGTGAGCAATGATACAAGAATCATTCAGGCCGAGATCAGTGAGCAGCGATACAAGAATCATTCAGGCCGAGATCAGTGAGCAATGATACAAGAATCATTCAGGCCGAGATCAGTGAGCAGCGATACAAGAATCATTCAGGCCGAGATCAGTGAGCAATGATACAAGAATCATTCAGGCCGAGATCAGTGAGCAATGATACAAGAATCATTCAGGCCGAGATCAGTGAGCAATGATACAAGAATCATTCAGGCCGAGATCAGTGAGCAGCGATACAAGAGTCATTCAGGCCGAGATCAGTGAGCAGCGATACAAGAATCATTCAGGCCGAGATCAGTGAGCAGCGATACAAGAATCATTCAGGCCGAGATCAGTGAGCAATGATACAAGAATCATTCAGGCCGAGATCAGTGAGCAGCGATACAAGAATCATTCAGTTCACACCAGATGGACACATCTGGAACTGCTGCTATAACAGAACCACATCTTTCAAAATAAAAGCTCCCTTGATTTGTCATTGAGAAAACACAGACACTGAGACAACAGCAGAGTGACTAGCTCAGGCTGCTAATAGCCAGATTGGCTCACAGTCACACTCTCACCTCTGAGTAAGAAGGTGGTGAGTTGGCACCCCACTCCAGTGACTTGAGTACATAATCTACACTGACACATCAGTGAAGGAGGGGCAATACTGAGGGAGTGCTGCACTATTGGAGGGGCAGTACTGAGGGAGTGCTGCACTATTGGAGGGGCAGTACTGAGGGAGCGCTACACTGTCGGAGGGGCAGTACTGAGGGAGCGCTGCACAGTCGGAGGGGCAATACTGAGGGAGCGCTACACTGTCGGAGGGGCAATACTGAGGGAGCGTTGCACAGTTGGAGGGGCAGTACTGAGGGAGTGCTGCACTATTGGAGGGGCAGTACTGAGGGAGCGCTGCACAGTCGGAGGGGCAATACTGAGGGAGCGCCGCACTGTCGGAGGGGCAGTACTGAGGGAGCGCTACACTGTCGGAGGGGCAGTACTGAGGGAGCGCTGCACAGTCGAAGGGGCAATACTGAGGGAGTGCCGCACTGTCGGAGGGGCAATACTGAGGAAGCGCCGCACTGTCGGAGGGGCAATACTGAGGGAGTGCCGCACTGTCAGAGGGGTAATACTGAGCGAGCGTTGCACAGTTGGAGGGGCAATACTGAGGGAGTGCTGCACTGTCGGAGGGGCAATACTGAGGGAGCGCTGCATGTCTGAGGGGCAATACTGAGGGAGCGCTGCACAGTCAGAGGGGCAATACTGAGGGAGCGCTGCATGTCTGAGGGGCAATACTGAGGGAGCGCTGCACAGTCGGAGGGGCAATACTGAGGGAGCGCCGCGCTGTCTGAGGGGCAGTACTTAGGGAGTGCTGAAGTCAGAGGGGCAATACTGAGGGAGTGCTGCACTGTCTGAGGGGCAGTACTGAGGGAGCGCTGCACTGTCAGAGAGGGAGTACTGAGGGATAGCTGCAGTGTGGGTGGGGCAGTACTGAGCGAGTGCTGCACTGTCAGAGACGGAGTACTGAGGGATAGCTGCAGTGTGGGTGGGGCAGTACTGAGGGAGCGCTGCAGTGTGGGTGGGGCAGTACTGAGCGAGTGCTGCACTGTCAGAGAGGCAGTACTGAGGGAGCGCTGCACAGTCGGAGAGGGAGTACTGAGGGATAGCTGCAGTGTGGGTGGGGCAGTGCTGAGCGACTGCTGCACTGTCGGAGGGGCAGTACTGAGGGAGCGCTGCACAGTCAGAGAGGGAGTACTGAGGGATAGCTGCAGTGTGGGTGGGGCAGCACTGAGGGAGCGCTGCACAGTTGGAGAGGGAGTACTGAGGGATAGCTGCAGTGTGGGTGGGGCAGTACTGAGCGAGTGCTGCACTGTCGGAGGGGTAGTACTGAGGGAGCGCTGCACAGTCGGAGAGGGAGTACTGAGGGATAGCTGCAGTGTGGGTGGGGCAGTACTGAGCGAGTGCTGCACTGTCGGAGGGGCAGTACTGAGGGATAGCTGCAGTGTGTGTGGGGCAGTACTGAGCGAGTGCTGCACTGTCGGAGGGGCAGTACTGAGGGAGCGCTGCACAGTCGGAGAGGGAGTACTGAGGGATAGCTGCAGTGTGGGTGGGGCAGTACTGAGCGAGTGCTGCACTGTCGGAGGGGCAGTACTGAGGGATAGCTGCAGTGTGGGTGGGGCAGTACTGAGCGAGTGCTGCACTGTCGGAGGGGCAGTACTGAGCGAGTGCTGCACAGTCGGAGAGGGAGTACTGAGGGATAGCTGCAGTGTGGGTGGGGCAGTACTGAGCGAGTGCTGCACTGTCGGAGGGGCAGTACTGAGGGAGCGCTGCACAGTCGGAGAGGGAGTACTGAGGGATAGCTGCAGTGTGGGTGGGGCAGTGCTGAGCGAGTGCTGCACTGTCGGAGGGGCAGTACTGAGGGAGCGCTGCACAGTCGGAGAGGGAGTACTGAGGGATAGCTGCAGTGTGGGTGGGGCAGTACTGAGCGAGTGCTGCACTGTCGGAGGGGCAGTACTGAGGGAGCACTGCAGTGTCGGAGGTCTCATTGATCAAGTGGAAGCATAATATCCAATGGCACTATTAGAAAAAGGAACACGAAACTCCTACTTGTGTCCGGGCCAACATTCATCCCTCAACCAACAGCAACAAATACCACAGTAACTGCTCATTTATTGCAATGCTGGCTGTGGGATCTTGCTGTGTGCAAATTGCCTGCTACGTTCCCTACATTATCATGAATACACTATCAACATAACCCATTGGCTGTGAAGCGTGTTGGGACTTCCTGAGGATATGAAAGGTGCTATATAAATACTTACTAATTCTGGCACACTTCTGTATATTGTTCAAACAATGAGTAAGCAGTGTGTGAGATAGCTGCAGACGCATTTCTTGCTTGCCCACTTACAATCGCAACTTATGTAAAACCTCTCAGAGCAAAGCTGCACTGTGAAGTGAGCGCATGGCCCACATCATTACTGAGCCAGTGTTTGTATAGCCACCCAGGGTGACTGTTGTGTTTGTCACTGAAAGAGAAGTCACACTCCTTTCTCACACTCACAGTATGAGGTACAGCAGACTCGATTTGGGTTAACGCCAACACGAAAATATCTAAACTAGTGTGTCCTCAATATCAGACAAGAGCACTTCCACAAAATGTGGTCAGAGAGAGTTCTGACTCCTGGGGCTGGATTTTGATCCAGGGGCGGGCTGGGGTCGTGTAATCCGCATTTCGTGTTAGCCACCTGATTCTAAATCGATGTGGGAAAATAATGCGATTTTAACTTAATTGGCCAATTGAGTTCCAACGTGTGGGAACCCATGGCCAATGAGTTTTTCCAGTCTGAAAGTCGCCTCCGATGACGTCATCATTGCTGCTGCATTTAAGGTCTGCAACAAGCCTTGCTTCTTCTGCAGGCTGCCAAGCTTTTGGCCTTTGCAGTGAGAGGGACCTGGAGGCAGAATGGCCAGCCAGAGACCTAGGTCTGCTCCCAGGTTCGATGACATTGCCCTGCAGGCTTTAGTAGAGGGAACAAGAGCAAACAAAGAGGTGCTCTTCCCTTCTTCAGGGAGGAAGAAGCCTCCCCAGCAAACCAAGGCTGAGTGGATCCAGGTGGCAGAGGAGGTCAACTCTTTGTCAATAACCCGCAGAACCTGGCTTCAGTGCAGGAAGAGGTTTCATGACCTTCTGCGCACTGGAAAAGTGAGTATGAATTTCCCATCACCCTCAATCTGATCCCCATTGCCTCTCCTCACCAGCACTCAGCTTTAGCAATCTCTTCCTCCACATCCCACTTGACACTGACATCCCTGCACCCTTACCCATTCCCTCTCTCTCTATGGTCACATTCACCTAACTATTCAACTATGCAGCCCTCACACTCCCTATCACTGTGATGCAATTACAACTTACGACACACAGGGAGGGCCCTTGGTCTTGCCACCTCACTCCATCTTTGTCTCCTTCTAAGCATCTATGCTATGGATTCTCTACACTCACTCCTTCATTCTCACTCAAACCCCACTTGTCTCCCTCATTGCAGGAAAAGAGAGCTCACAATAAGAGGGAAAGAGCGAGGACAGGAGGAGGGCCACCCTCAGTAGCCCACCTCACCCCCTGGGAGGAGGCGGTCCTGGAGATGGTGGGAGTGGAGGAAGATTCCCAAGTGGGGGACAGGCAAACGGGCGCATCACAGTAAGCTGGTGACAGAATAGTCTTTCATCTCTCTCAATGACATTGAATGAGTCGCTGATAATGATTCTGAAGCTCTAACAGATGGACTTATGATCATCTGCAATATGCAATGTGCATGTAACCTTGGCATCACATCTCTAACTCTTTCCTTTACTCCCCACAGGACCATCGCAAGCACCCGTCCCCACTAGCCAGGAGGAAGAGCCTGAGCATCCAGACTCCTCAGAGGAAGCAGCAACCTCTGAGGACGCAGCATCAGCAGAATTCAGCGCACCCAGCACCAACGCAGACACTCACACCTCGGTGGGACCGTTGGGACATAGAGTAGTGTTGTCACCTGGTGTATCACAGCTCACAAGTGAGCATCAGCAGATTGTAGAGACAGGGACAGCAGTGGAGAGTCCTAGTCAGAGGGCGCAGGACTCTGCCAGCTCGGCTCAGCTGCATGTCGACCCTCTGCCTCTGGGTCCATCCATAAGATCAGCAGTGCTGGAACTCCAGGAACAGATGCAGGAGTCTCTGGCAGGTTTTGTCTCTAGGGTCGCTGCGAGTGTGGAGCGAATGGAGGAGTCCATTGCGAACATGAGCAGACCCTTTGTGGAGTCATTGGCACATGAACGCATCACCATGGAAAGGATGGCAACCTCCATGGGGGTGATAAGTCGCCAGAGTGCAGAAAACATGGTGAGTGTTCTGAATAGAATGACATCTCTGGAGGAGCGATGGTCACCTATTGAACAGAGAAACCAGACCTTCTTGGAAGTCCTTCTGAGTAGGACTGCCAGTGCAGATACGGGTCCCCATGGACCCCTGATGTGCAGCAAGGTGCTCTCAAGCCACTTGCAAGTGCTGAGGGGGACCTGACCCATGAGAGGGAAGTTGGTGGCAGACATCAAAGAAGTGGTGGCTCCTTTCCAAGCACTCACACTTCCATGCCACTGCAGAGCCCTCGGTCAGAGCCCCACCAGAGTCCACACCCAACTGAGATCGGCGTCTCAACCCCTGCACAGCCGCAGGAGCAGCAGACTGTTGGCGCGCCCTCACAGGTTCGCCACCCCAGAGGACGCCCGCCAAAGGTGTCGAGACAGGAGCAGCAAGAAAGTGAGCAAGGGGTCTCCACATCTGCTGAAGCCACAGGGGAAGCACCACGTAGCAGCACGCATAAGAGAAAGATACTGCACAAATAGTCACAAGGGTAGCCACTTGGGTGAAATTTGATGTTTTATGCTAAAAAGCCATCAGATGATTACTGTAAATAAAAAATCTGATGGCTACTGCTGTAGTTGTGGCGTGTGTCATTTCGCTAATGGAACTTCCTCATTGAGGGCTTAGGATTACTTGGTATATGCCTCAGTTGAGGAAGTGCTCAGTGAAGGTGGCGAGAGGGGTTTCCCAGGAGGTCACACTGGAGATGGGTGTCAGGCTCCAAACTTCCATGGCTGTGGTTATGCCTTCTAAAAGTTCCCCCAGACCTGAGACAACAAAGTCCTGCCACCTGCAAATGATGGCTGATCAAATCTCCTATTTAACGGTGGAGCTGCAGCTAATAGTCAGCAATCCAATTGTGCTCCCGCCAAGTTTCACCGTCGTGTTTCAGAACAGGCGTGTTTCATGTCGGAAAAGGGTTCAAATCACCAAGGCCTATCAAAATGGCATTATAGAGGCAATTTAGTGCATGTTAAGGGCCTTAACGGCCTATCCCGCCTCTTGGAGGCGGGACCAGTAGACACGATTTAATGAAAATTGCTTGGAGGCGGGGTTGGGCCCGCCCACCAGCTTTTGCAATTTTAACCCCCCGCACGCCTCCAATCCCGCCTCAACGCCCCGATGAAAATTGAGCCCCTGATCTCTGCTGGATAGTGTGTGTGTGTGTGAGAGGTGTGTGTGAGTGTGAGGAGGGTGTGTGTGTGTGAGGAGGGTGTGTGTGTGTGTGAGGAGGGTGTGTGTGTGAGGAGGGTGTGTGTGTGTGAGGAGGGTGTGTGTGTGAGGAGGGTGTGTGTGTGTGTGAGGAGGGTGTGTGTGTGTGAGGAGGGTGTGTGTGTGTGAGGAGGGTGTGTGTGTGAGGAGGGTGTGTGTGTGTGAGGAGGGTGTGTGTGAGTGTGAGGAGGGTGTGTGTGTGAGGAGGGTGTGTGTGTGTGAGGAGGGTGTGTGTGAGTGTGAGGAGGGTGTGTGTGTGAGGAGGGTGTGTGTGTGTGTGAGGAGGGTGTGTGTGTGTGAGGAGGGTGTGTGTGTGTGTGAGGAGGGTGTGTGTGTGTGAGGAGGGTGTGTGTGTGTGAGGAGGGTGTGTGTGTGTGAGGAGGGTGTGTGTGTGTGAGGAGGGTGTGTGTGTGTGTGAGGAGGGTGTGTGTGTGTGAGGAGGGTGTGTGTGTGTGTGAGGAGGGTGTGTGTGTGTGAGGAGGGTGTGTGTGTGAGAGGAGGGTGTGTGTGTGTGAGGAGGGTGTGTGTGTGTGAGGAGGGTGTGTGTGTGTGAGGAGGGTGTGTGTGAGTGTGAGGAGGGTGTGTGTGTGAGGAGGGTGTGTGTGTGTGTGAGGAGGGTGTGTGTGTGTGAGGAGGGTGTGTGTGTGTGAGGAGGGTGTGTGTGTGTGAGGAGGGTGTGTGTGTGTGAGGAGGGTGTGTGTGTGTGTGAGGAGGGTGTGTGTGTGTGAGGAGGGTGTGTGTGTGTGTGAGGAGGGTGTGTGTGTGTGAGGAGGGTGTGTGTGTGTGAGGAGGGTGTGTGTGTGTGAGGAGGGTGTGTGTGTGTGAGGAGGGTGTGTGTGTGTGAGGAGGGTGTGTGTGTGTGAGGAGGGTGTGTGTGTGTGAGGAGGTGTGTGTGTGTGAGGAGGGTGTGTGTGTGTGAGGAGGGTGTGTGTGTGTGAGGAGGGTGTGTGTGTGTGAGGAGGGTGTGTGTGTGTGAGGAGGGTGTGTGTGTGTGAGGAGGGTGTGTGTGTGTGAGGAGGGTGTGTGTGTGTGAGGAGGGTGTGTGTGTGTGAGGAGGGTGTGTGTGTGTGAGGAGGGTGTGTGTGTGTGAGGAGGGTGTGTGTGTGAGGAGGGTGTGTGTGTGTGAGGAGGGTGTGTGTGTGTGAGGAGGGTGTGTGTGTGAGGAGGGTGTGTGTGTGTGAGGAGGGTGTGTGTGTGTGTGAGGAGGGTGTGTGTGTGTGAGGAGGGTGTGTGTGTGTGAGGAGGGTGTGTGTGTGAGGAGGGTGTGTGTGTGTGAGGAGGGTGTGTGTGTGTGAGGAGGGTGTGTGTGTGTGAGGAGGGTGTGTGTGTGTGAGGAGGGTGTGTGTGTGAGGAGGGTGTGTGTGTGTGAGGAGGGTGTGTGTGTGTGAGGAGGGTGTGTGTGTGTGAGGAGGGTGTGTGTGTGTGAGGAGGGTGTGTGTGTGAGTGAGGAGGGTGTGTGTGTGAGGAGGGTGTGTGTGTGTGAGGAGGGTGTGTGTGTGTGAGGAGGGTGTGTGTGTGTGAGGAGGGTGTGTGTGTGTGAGGAGGGTGTGTGTGTGTGAGGAGGTGTGTGTGTGTGTGAGGAGGGTGTGTGTGTGTGAGGAGGGTGTGTGTGTGTGTGAGGAGGGTGTGTGTGTGTGAGGAGGGTGTGTGTGTGTGAGGAGGGTGTGTGTGTGTGAGGAGGGTGTGTGTGTGTGAGGAGGGTGTGTGTGTGTGAGGAGGGTGTGTGTGTGTGAGGAGGGTGTGTGTGTGTGAGGAGGGTGTGTGTGTGTGAGGAGGGTGTGTGTGTGTGAGGAGGGTGTGTGTGTGTGAGGAGGGTGTGTGTGTGTGTGTGAGGAGGGTGTGTGTGTGTGAGGAGGGTGTGTGTGTGTGAGGAGGGTGTGTGTGTGTGAGGAGGGTGTGTGTGTGTGAGGAGGGTGTGTGTGTGTGAGGAGGGTGTGTGTGTGTGAGGAGGGTGTGTGTGTGTGAGGAGGGTGTGTGTGTGTGAGGAGGGTGTGTGTGTGTGAGGAGGGTGTGTGTGTGTGAGGAGGGGTTGTGTGTGTGTGGAGGAGGGTGTGTGTGTGTGAGGAGGGTGTGTGTGTGTGAGGAGGGTGTGTGTGTGTGAGGAGGGTGTGTGTGTGTGAGGAGGGGTGTGTGTGTGAGGAGGGTGTGTGTGTGTGAGGAGGGTGTGTGTGTGTGAGGAGGGTGTGTGTGTGTGAGGAGGGTGTGTGTGTGTGAGGGAGGGTGTTGTGTGTGTGTGAGGGGGTGTGTGTGGTGAGGGGGGTGTGTGTGTGTGAGGAGGGTGTGTGTGTGTGTGTGTGGAGGGTGTGTGTGTGTGTGTGGAGGGTGTGTGTGTGTGTGAGGAGGGTGTGTGTGTGTGAGGAGGGTGTGTGTGTGTGAGGAGGGTGTGTGTGTGTGTGAGGAGGGTGTGTGTGTGTGAGGGGGGGTGTGTGTGTGGGTGAGGAGGGTGTGTGTGTGTGTGTGGGAGGGTGTGTGTGTGTGTGGTGGGTGTGTGGTGTGAGGAGGGTGTGTGTGTGTGGGAGGGTGTGTGTGGTGTGTGGGAGGGTGGTGTGGTGTGGTGGAGGTGGTGTGTGTGTTAGGAGGGTGTTGTGGTGAGGAGGGTGTGTGTGTGTGGGGGGGGTTGTGTGTGAGGAGGGGTGTGTGTGTGTGTGGAGGAGGGGTGTGTGTGTGTGATGAGGGTGTGTGTGTGTGTGAGGAGGGTGTGTGTGTGTGCAGGAGGGTTGTGTGTGTGTGAGGCCAGGTTGCTGTGTGTGTCCGTCAGGACGGCGGTGGCCATTCTGTGTGTTCGTCAAGTTGTGGCAGTGGCCACTCGTGTGTTGGTCAGTTGTGCCGGCGGGCCTGTGTGCTGTGTGTCAGGCAGGTTGTTGTGTGTAGTAGTGTGTGAGAGAGGGTGTGTGTGTGTGAGGAGGGTCCTGATGTGTAGTGTGAGGAGGGTCAGTGTGTGTGTGAGGAGGGTGGTGTGTTCAGTCAGGATGTGGTATGTGGGCCAGTAGAAGGTTCTGTGTCTGTTCCGTCAGGACGGTGGTCGGTTGGGCCAGTTCTGTGTGTACGGTCAAGTTTGAGGTCAGCTGGGCAACTCCGGTGTGTATGGTCAGGTTGTGGCACGGCGGGCCAGGTTTCTGTGTGTTCCATCCAGGTCTGTGGT
>NC_141017.1:41106189-41156727 GCF_052327205.1 Somniosus microcephalus | reverse complement strand
ACTTCCCGGAAGTTATTATTATTATCACATATAGTTCAAAAAACGAAATAAAATGGACCTATTTTGTGGGATGAGTGTGAAAACACTAGTTTCTATAATGCTAAATGACGATTTAGTATAAATTTCATGAGGCATGCACATACTGCTATCTAATAATAGTAATAGTAATGATAAAATAACAATAATGATAATGATAAAATAACAATATTAATAATTTAGTGCATTCCTCTCCGGCTTTCTATCAGGGTGCTCATCATCGTCATGATCTTTCTCAGTTCTTGGTCTACAGTCTGTGGTCTAGAGGGGGGTTCTGGGGTCAGGTACAAAAGCACGGTTCTGTTGTTGGTTTTGTATAGGGGGGTGGGGGACATTGGTAGTCCTGTTTGGGTTAGGGCTCCCAATGGTAGAGGGGGTGGGAGGGCTGCGTCTTTTGGCAGTGTTTATGAGGTTTTTTGCGAAGACCCACATCCGCTGTTTGAGTAGATGTATTTCGTCATAGAGGTCCCTTGTGTTGATGTTTGGGTGATGGGCCAGGTAGACATTGGGGAGGGCAGTACATCTCGTGTCGATCTCCCTGTTGGTGTTGTGGGTTATATAGGCTGGGGTGTCCTTTCTGGGCAGTAGTGTGGAGATCACGATCCGCGCCTCGGGGAATTCCCTGCTGGCCTTTTCCGCCATCCTGCTCACCACCCTAGCAGTGTTTTCCCGTAGGGTGCGTAGGTCGTTTGTGCCTGTGTGGATCACAAGCCATTTGGGGCTTCCAAGGGATTCTTTGTTCAGGATCTTCATTGCATGGCCTGTGTTGCTGCACCATTTTTTCAGGACTTGATGGTCTGGGAACATCCTCTGGGGGTCCAAAAACTTTCCGTTGGAGTCGGTCAGCAGGACCGCCTGAGGGGCTGGCTTTTCAGACTGGGTAGCAGTAGTCTGGGCAGGACTCAACTGAGGGCTGGTTGTTGGCTGGGTTTCTGGGATAGGCTGTGTGGCAGGAGCAGGGTTTGGGGCCTTCGGTGTGTTGTCGCAAGGTGTGGGTGTGACATCCTCGTGTGGGGGGGCATCCGACGGGTTATGTGTCCCTGTGTGTGTTGTTTTTGTGTCATCAGGTTTTTGGACCTTAACAGGTTTGTGTTGCCTGCTGAGTTCAAATTTCTGCCTTTCTACGGCCTCCATCGTTTTGTTTAGATGAGTACGGAGTTCTTTGATCTCATTTCTTTGCTCCTCTACGATCTTTCTCAACTCGTGGATGATGGACTCGTTTTCCGTTTTCAGCTGTTTGAGTTCCTCCTTCAAATTCTTGGCCTGTGTTTCTCTGTATTCGTTGAAATCGAGTTCTAGTTTGGACAGATTCTCCTTCAGCAGTTTGTTTGCGTTGAGAGGTGTGGGGGGGGTGGAGATGGTCAGGGAGGTGTTTGCCTCTGCTGGTCTCTCTTCTTCTTCCTCCACTTGGCTCTCATCATCCTCTGTTCGACTCTCTTTTGCCTCCTGTCCATTGGTCCTGTTTGTGTCTGCCTTAGTTTTCAACTGGGGGAATTCCTTTTCAAAGGAGTCCAGATTTTCTACATTCCCCTGTATCATGATCTTTCCTTTTTTGTTGTAGTAGCTTATGGTTAGCAGGGGGTCATCTTTATCTAGATTTCCATCTTTACATATTTTCAGTCTGCCTCCCTGGCCAATACCTTCACTGGAGACGTGTGCGTAGTATTTTTGTAAAGTCTCCTTCCATGAGGGAACGGAGTCGGTGTAGAATATGAGGTTGTTCTTCATCTTTTTCCCTTTGTGTGTGGTATAGTCAACGTAGAGGACCTCTGGGTTATTTTTTAGTGTTATGTCCTTGTATTTATCCTTTGCCTTATTACGTGTGCATTGCTCAGGATATTTCATTTCCCTGCTCTGTGTCATTGTAGTCGTTTGTTTTTGTCGTAGATAGATAACTTTTTCTCTTTTTTGTGTCGTGTTCCACCTTATCCCACTTTTAGGTCCAAAATTGAGAGTTTTTCAGGGGTTCATCTTTGATATAGCTGCTCTTAAAAGTTTCTCTCTCTCTCTCTCTCACAGGCTCCTGGTTCGGGTTGTTTACCGTTTCTCTCGGGTTTCTATTCCTTTTTCTCGCGGGTTTGTTGTTCTTTTTTCAGGTTTTTTTTTCTCGAACTAAACTTAAATAAAATTAAACTTAGGTAGAATTAGGTAAAACTTTTTTTCCCCCGGACCCGGTGTTTTCCTCTTCCGACTCTCTCACTCGCTCTCCGGGCCTCGGACTCGCTCTCTCTCCGTGCCCCAGACTCGCCCACTCTCCGTGCCCAGGACTCGTTCGCTCTCCGCGCCCCGGGCGGATCTCCTCGCGTCGGTCTCAGGCCCCCGTTTTTTTTTTTTGACTCACCAGGCTGTTTTCTGCCCTGGTCCCAGCCCCTCGGCTCGGCTGTGCAGTCCCGGCCCGGCCCGGTGTTTGTCCGAGTTTCTCCGGCCCCGGAGTTTCTTGGGTTTCAGGCCCCGGGCTTGCTCGCTCTCCGGGCCCGACAGTCCCGACCCGGCCCGGCCCAGTTCCCCTACCTCTCTCTCTCTCACACTCCCAATCTCTCTCTCTCTCACACTCCCAATCTCTCTCTCTCACACACTCCCAATCTCTCTCTCTCTCCCAATCTCTCTCTCTCTCACACTCCCAATCTCTCTCTCTCTCACACTCCCAATCTCTCTCTCTCTCACACTCCCAATCTCTCTCTCTCTCACACTCCCAATCTCTCTCTGTCACACTCCCAATCTCTCTCTCTGTCACACTCCCAATCTCTCTCTCTGTCACACTCCCAATCTCTCTCTCTCTCTCACTCCCAATCTCTCTCTATCTCCCCATTCTCTCTCTCTCTCCCCAGTCTCTCTCTCTCACACTCCCAATCTCTCTCTCACACTCCCAATCTCTCTCTCTCACACTCCCAATCTCTCTCTCACACTCCCAATCTCTCTCTCTCACACTCCCAATCTCTCTCTCTCTCACACTCCCAATCTCTCTCTCACACTCCCAATCTCTCTCTCTCTCACACTCCCAATCTCTCTCTCTCTCACACTCCCAATCTCTCTCTGTCACACTCCCAATCTCTCTCTCTCTCACACTCCCAATCTCTCTCTCTCTCACACTCCCAATCTCTCTCTCTCTCACACTCCCAATCTCTCTCTCTCACTCCCAATCTCTCTCTCTCTCTCACTCCCAATCTCTCTCTCTCTCACACTCCCAGTCTCTCTCTCTCACACTCCCAATCTCACTCTCTCTCTCACTCCCAATCTCTCTCTCTCTCACACTCCCAATCTCTCTCTCTCTCACACTCCCAATCTCTCTCTCTCTCTCACTCCCAATCTCTCTCTCTCTCACACTCCCAATCTCTCTCTCTCTCACACTCCCAGTCTCTCTCTCTCACACTCCCAATCTCACTCTCTCTCTCACTCCCAATCTCTCTCTATCTCCCCATTCTCTCTCTCTCTCCCCAGTCTCTCTCTCTCACACTCCCAATCTCTCTCTCACACTCCCAATCTCTCTCTCTCACACTCCCAATCTCTCTCTCACACTCCCAATCTCTCTCTCTCACACTCCCAATCTCTCTCTCTCTCACACTCCCAATCTCTCTCTCACACTCCCAATCTCTCTCTCTCTCACACTCCCAATCTCTCTCTCTCTCACACTCCCAATCTCTCTCTGTCACACTCCCAATCTCTCTCTCTCTCACACTCCCAATCTCTCTCTCTGTCACACTCCCAATCTCTCTCTCTGTCACACTCCCAATCTCTCTCTCTCTCTCACTCCCAACCTCTCTCTCTCTCACACTCCCAATCTCTCTCTCTCACACTCCCAATCTCTCTCTCTCACACTCCCAATCTCTCTCTCACACTCCCAATCTCTCTCTCACACTCCCAATCTCTCTCTCTCTCACACTCCCAATCTCTCTCTCTCTCACACTCCCAATCTCTCTCTCACACTCCCAATCTCTCTCTCTCTCTCACACTCCCAATCTCTCTCTCTCTCACACTCCCAATCTCTCTCTCTCTCACACTCCCAATCTCTCTCTCTCACACTCCCAGTCTCTCTCTCTCTCACACTCCCAATCTCTCTCTCTCTCTCACACTCCCAATCTCTCTCTCTCTCACACTCCCAATCTCTCTCTCTCTCACACTCCCAATCTCTCTCTCTCTCACACTCCCAATCTCTCTCTCTCTCACACTCCCAATCTCTCTCTCTCTCACACTCCCAATCTCTCTCTCTCTCTCACACTCCCAATCTCTCTCTCTCACACTCCCAATCTCTCTCTCTCTCACACTCCCAATCTCTCTCTCTCACACTCCCAATCTCTCTCTCTCTCACACTCCCAATCTCTCTCTCTCACACTCCCAATCTCTCTCTCTCTCACACTCCCAGTCTCTCTCTCTCACACTCCCAGTCTCTCTCTCTCACACTCCCAGTCTCTCTCTCTCACACTCCCAGTCTCTCTCTCTCTCACACTCCCAATCTCTCTCTCTCTCTCACTCCCAATCTCTCTCTCTCTCACACTCCCAATCTCTCTCTCTCACACTCCCAATCTCTCTCTCTCTCACACTCCCAGTCTCTCTCTCTCTCACACTCCCAGTCTCTCTCTCTCACACTCCCAGTCTCTCTCTCTCTCACACTCCCAATCTCTCTCTCTCACACTCCCAATCTCTCTCTCTCTCACACTCCCAATCTCTCTCTCTCTCACACTCCCAATCTCTCTCTCTCTCACACTCCCAATCTCTCTCTCTCTCTCACACTCCCAATCTCTCTCTCTCTCACACTCCCAATCTCCCTCTCTCACACTCCCAATCTCTCTCTCTGACACTCCCAATCTCTCTCTCTCTCCCAATCTCTCTCTCTCACACTCCCAATCTCTCTCTCTCTCACACTCTCAATCTCTCTCTCTCTCTCCCAATCTCTCTCTCACTCCCAATCTCTCTCTCTCTCTCTCATACTCCCAATCTCTCTCTCTCTCTCACTCCCAATCTCTCTCTCTCTCTCACTCCCAATCTCTCTCTCTCTCACACTCCCAATCTCTCTCTCTCTCACACTCCCAGTCTCTCTCTCACACTCCCAGTCTCTCTCTCACACTCCCAATCTCTCTCTCTCTCACACCCCCAGTCTCTCTCTCTCTCACTCCCAATCTCTCTCTCTCTCACACTCCCAATCTCTCTCTCTCACACTCCCAATCTCTCTCTCTCTCACACTCCCAATCTCTCTCTCTCTCCCAATCTCTCTCTCTCACACTCCCAATCTCTCTCTCTCTCACACTCTCAATCTCTCTCTCTCTCTCCCAATCTCTCTCTCTCTCACTCCCAATCTCTCTCTCTCTCTCTCTCTCATACTCCCAATCTCTCTCTCTCTCTCTCTCTCACACTCCCAATCTCTCTCTCTCACACTCCCAATCTCTCTCTCTCACACTCCCAATCTCTCTCTCTCTCACACTCCCAATCTCTCTCTCTCTCACACTCCCAATCTCTCTCTCTCACACTCCCAATCTCTCTCTCTCTCACACTCCCAATCTCTCTCTCTCACACTCCCAATCTCTCTCTCTCTCACACTCCCAATCTCTCTCTCTCACACTCCCAATCTCTCTCTCTCTCACACTCCCAGTCTCTCTCTCTCACACTCCCAGTCTCTCTCTCTCACACTCCCAGTCTCTCTCTCTCACACTCCCAGTCTCTCTCTCTCTCACACTCCCAATCTCTCTCTCTCTCTCACTCCCAATCTCTCTCTCTCTCACACTCCCAGTCTCTCTCTCTCTCACACTCCCAGTCTCTCTCTCTCACACTCCCAGTCTCTCTCTCTCTCACACTCCCAATCTCTCTCTCTCACACTCCCAATCTCTCTCTCTCTCACACTCCCAATCTCTCTCTCTCTCACACTCCCAATCTCTCTCTCTCTCACACTCCCAATCTCTCTCTCTCTCACACTCCCAATCTCTCTCTCTCTCACACTCCCAATCTCCCTCTCTCACACTCCCAATCTCTCTCTCTGACACTCCCAATCTCTCTCTCTCTCTCCCAATCTCTCTCTCTCACACTCCCAATCTCTCTCTCTCTCACACTCTCAATCTCTCTATTTCTCTCCCAATCTCTCTCTCTCTCACTCCCAATCTCTCTCTCTCTCTCTCTCACTCCCAATCTCTCTCTCTCTCTCACTCCCAATCTCTCTCTCTCTCACACTCCCAATCTCTCTCTCTCTCACACTCCCAGTCTCTCTCTCACACTCCCAATCTGTCTCTCTCACACTCCCAATCTCTCTCTCTCTCACACTCCCAGTCTCTCTCTCACACTCCCAATCTCTCTCTCTCTCACACTCCCAGTCTCTCTCTCTCTCACTCCCAATCTCTCTCTCTCTCACACTCCCAATCTCTCTCTCTCACACTCCCAATCTCTCTCTCTCTCACACTCCCAATCTCTCTCTCTCACACTCCCAATCTCTCTCTCTCACACTCCCAATCTCTCTCTCTCACACTCCCAATCTCTCTCTCTCTCTCACACTCCCAATCTCTCTCTCTCTCACACTCCCAATCTCTCTCTCTCATACTCCCAGTCTCTCTCTCTCACACTCCCAGTCTCTCTCTCTCACACTCCCAATCTCTCTCTCTCACACTCCCAATCTCTCTCTCTCTCACACTCCCAATCTCTCTCTCTCGCACTCCCAATCTCTCTCTCTCCTTCCCTCTCTCTCTCTCTCTCTCATTCCCTTTCTCTCCTTCCCTCTCTCTCTCTGTCTCTCTCTCCTTCCCTCTCTTTCTCTCTCCTTCCCTCTCGCTCCTTCCCTCTCTCTCTCTCCTTCCATCTCTCTCTCTTTCCTTCCATCTCTCTCTCTCTCTCCTTCCCCCTCTCTCTCTCTCTCTCCTTCCCTCTCTCTCATTCCCTCTCTCTCTCTCTCTCCTTCCCTCTCTCTCTTCCCCCCAGTCGCTCCCTCTCTCTCTTCCAACAACAACATGCCCTCAAAAAGCCTCGGCACCGCCGGGCTCCCCCAGCTAGTCCTGAATAAACAGTGACTCTGTACCGTTACAGTGAGTGACCCTTACCCTGAATAAACAGTGACTCTGTAGTTACACAGTGAGTGACCCTTACCCTGAATAAACTGTGACTCTGTACAGTTACAGTGTGTGACCCTTACCCTGAATAAACAGTGACTCTGTACAGCTACACAGAGTGACCCTTACCCTGACTAAGTAGAAGCTCCATACAATCACACCAACCGTTGACTGTTCGTTAACCCTTTTTTTAAGGTTTCTTGTTAATAGTTCTACATGATTGCTCAGAATGACACAGCCAATTTTCCTGGCCATCGTTGGAGTTTTACAGTATCAGGCAGCGTACAGACCTTCGACCCAGGAGAGGGGATAGTATGCTCAGTGGGCTGAAATCAGGCACGTTACGCTATTTCCTACTCTGACTCGTTGTGTTCTAGGACCTCACAGCTGTGGGATTCTTCCCTCATTCAGCCTTCTCCATTGAGCCTCAAATTTACAAAGGCCCACTCTCCGCTCTAGTGTACTGTGAGCCCCAGTGCTCAGTCTGTAACCAGCGCTGCCATCCAGTGCCCCAGTCTAACCGTCCCTAATGCTAATCTGAAAACTGTTAATTTATCTATTGGTATCCAGTTCATCCAAATCCTTAAACCGCCCATAAAACAGTGTGTTTCCAATTAAATGTGATTGTACCCCACAGCGACCATTACATTCTTCCTCTCAGCATGTGTTCCTCAGAACTGTGGAAACTTTCACAACCTTACGACGTCTCAAAGCACAATACAACCAGTGAGGTACATTTGAAGTGTAGTCACTGTTGTAATGTAGGAAATGCGGCAGCCAATTTGAGCACAGCAAGCTCCCACAAACAGAACTGAGATAAATGTCCAGATAATCTGTTTTCTAGCGATGTTGGTTGAGGGAGAAATATTGGCCAGGACACCGGGGAGAACTCCCCTGCTGTTCTTCAAATAGTGCCGTGGGATCTTTTACATCCATCTGAGAGAGCAGACGGGGCCTCGGTTTAAAGTCTCATCTGAAAAACGGCAGCTCCAACAGTGCAGCACTCCCTCAGTACTGCATTGAAGTGTCAGCCTGGATTATGTGCTCAAATCTCTGGGGTGGGACTTGAACAATACAGAAAGGGCTCAGGTTTGATCCCGGGTCTGTGCTGAGTTAATAATCTCAGCTGTAGCAGTCAGGGAGAGGAAAAGTCAGCGCAGGTTTCTATCCATTAGCCCCTTGCCCCTGCTGGAATAGAATTAGGCTTGCTGCGATATCCCCTCATAATCAAATAACCTGCTGACACTCACCACATCAAGGGAGGCCTCGGCCAGAGATTGGTGAATTTTCAACATGTGTGATCAGGAGAGCCTGTATTGTTTCAGTCATAGAATCATAGACATTTATGGCACAGAAGGAGGCCATTCGGCCCATCATGTCTGTCCTGCCACTGCTGCTCTGTCTGTGCCCGCAGGTGTAAATTTGACAAATTCAGAGCACCAGCTGCCTTTCACACAGCTTAACCATCCCGTGGAACTGGCAGCATGAACATTCACCGGCCACGTCCCTGTGAATGCTCCTGTCGGAAGTGTAGAAACTGAAAAGCGCATTGATCCTGAATAGATCACAAGAAGACTTTAGTTTGAAAATGCTGAGAAAGATCCCAAGAGACAGGTCCTATCAGATAGCCAGTGAAACAAGCGTCCATGCAAGAGGCACAGCTCTGAACAATCACTGAGGGACAAGCCAGCATTCTCTCAGCAAAGTGTGACAGTAAAAATAAGGCTGTGGATGTGATGTGTTGATGTGACCTTTGTAACAAGAAAAGCAATAAGTTGATTTGATTTCCCAGAGCCTTCAGCTGAAGAACTCGCGAGGCAGAGTTTGACATCCTGGGTCACTTTGCTGAGTGCCTTTTCTGAGGTGAATTGAAACACATGGGGTAATGTCACACTGATCCCAGAAGTGACAGTATTTCTGACTTTCTCTGAAATTGAGATGGTGTCTCCAGATCTCTCCCTGAAGAGATTGTCCTAATGGTTTTAGATTTGATTTATATGCAAAATGAAGAGCACAGGGCAGGTCTAACATGTCCCCAACTACTCAGACATTGCAAAATATCACTCAGTATAAAATTATAATTTTAGTCCTGCCTACTTTATGTACAAAGTCTAGACTGCAGATAATGTTACAAATACATCCAATTAGGCTTTAAAATGTGTTTCCAGGTTCATATTCAGTTGTGATCACCATGCCCCATTGGAGAAACAACACAACTAAAGCATGAGCTTTGTAGAAAAGTTAGCGAAACTCAAACTGTGAAGTTTAGGGAGAAAGCGGTTGATGTAAGAAAACTACTAGGCACTTGGTCTAAGCGTTAAACAAAGCTTTAATCAACTGTTTTATAACATGGAGGTCTAGTTGTGTCCTTCACTAGTTCCTGTTAAGAATGTCCTGCGCAAGCTGGGCCCGTGCCCGAGTATTTATACTGTCCCTGGACAGCGCCACCCGTAGGCCGCTCAGTATTATTTCATAAGCCTTTCTTTCATGAATCACAGAATCACAGAAACCCCACAGTGCAGATGGAGGCCATTTCGGCCCATCGAGCCTGCACCGACACATATCCCACCCGATCCCCGTAACCCCTACACCAACACATATCCCACCCTATCCCCATAACCCCACGTATTTAATCCCCCGAACACTAAGGGTCAATTTATCATAGCCAATGACTATGATTCATGTCAGCAGTTATGAGGGGATGTCATCCAGGGCATTAAAATATCAGATAAAAACCCGGAATACTGCTTCAAGGAAAATAGGGAGGGGGGAGTAAATAGTGGGACAAAAACATAAATGTCCTTGGGCTGCAATACAGGAGAGGGATCTGGGAGTATTGATGGAGCGCTCACTAAAACCAGCAGCAGCAGCAATAGGAAAAGCTAACCCAATGTTAGGGTCTATAGCATCAGAAACGGGGCAATTTGGCAATGTTGCCTACCTGCCCCGACCTCAATTTTCCTCCCCAGCCCCCATGCAAATGTCAGCGGGGGCAGCACAGTCTATGTTTGCAGTCCGTCTGCCCCCCACCCCCCCTTACTGCCAGGGGAAGACTGACAGTAGTCCCTGGGGTGGTGACAGGAAGATCCCGAAGTTCCTAGATGGAGAGAGGTTTAATCATGGCCGCCTCTCCCTCCATTTTGCTCTGATCTGTCCAGATGATGGCTGAGAATTGGGTGTAGTCTTCTGGCCCTTTAGGTGGCTTCCCATGGCAGTCTCACAGGCTGGTGGGGATCCGCTGGGAGAACGGTTCTGGGTCTTGGGGGGTTGGGAAAGTGTGCGGTATTCCCACCCTGAAGCAGAGAGGAGAATCCAGGGCAAAACACTGGGCTTGAAAATACAGTTAGATGTTGTAATGGGAGAGTTCTCAACAGCTTAAGTAAAACACCTCCAAACATTGCACGATATCTTTTATGTATTGTGTTGCCTGTTTAGTTCCCCATTATTCTGGGGTACAGTTCCAGGAGTGCCGGTGTCTCACCCTCGTGGCCGTTCTTTATGCGTGAGGCGAGGAAGGTCCTGGGAAGGGGAGTTGGTGTGGAGGTGTTCTTCAGAGAGCTGCCGGTGTTGGGAGGGAGGGCCAAAGCTTGGGAGGCCCAAGGACTCCTTGCGGGGCTCGGGGAGAACTCCTGCTCCTCCTCCTGACCAACAAGGAATCATCACAAACGTTTCCTCTGCTGCCCCTCGCCAGGTTTCGCTGGCAGGTTCGGTGACATGTGGGCCTCTGATTTCATAGTAGAAACTTAGAAAAATAGGAGCAGGAGTAGGCCATTCAGCCCTTCGAACCTGCTCCAGTACGATCATGGCTGATCCTCTATCTCAATACCATATTCCCGCTCTCTCCTCTTACCCCTTGACGTCTTTTGTGTCTAGAAATCAATCTATCTCCTTCTTAAATATATTCAGTGACTTGGCCTCCACAGCCTTCTGTGGTAGAGAATTCCGATGGTTCACCACCCTCTGAGTGAAAAAGTTTCTCCTCATCTCAGTCCTAAATGTCCTACCCCGTATCCTGAGACTGTGACCCCTCGTTCTAGAGCCCCCAGCCAGGGGGATCATCCTCCCTGCATCCAGTCTGTCTAGCCCTGTCAGAATTTTATACGTGTCAATGAGATCCCCTCTCAATCTTCTAAACTCTAGTGAATACAGGCCTAGTCGACACAATCTCTCCTCATACGACAGTCCTGCCATCCCAGGAATCAGTCTGGTAACCTTCGCTGCACTCCCTCTATGGCAAGTATATCCTTTCTTAGGTAAGGAGACCAAAGCTGCATACAGTACTCCAGGTGTGGTCTCGCCAAGGCCCTGTATAACTATAGTTAGATATCCTTGCTCCTGTACTCAAATCCTCTTGCAATGAAGGCCAACATACCATTTGCCTTCCTAACTGCTTGCTGCACCTGCATGTTTGCTTTCAGTGACTGGTGTACAAGGACACCCAGGTCCCTTTGTACATCAACATTTCCCAATCTATCACCATTTAAATAATACTCTACCTTTCTGTTTTTCCTACCAAAGATAACTTCACATTTATCCATGTTATACTGCATCTGCCATGTATTTGCCCACTCACTCAACTTGTCTGAATCACCTTGAAGCCTCTTTGCATCCTCCTCACAACTCACAATCCCACCTAGTTTCGTGTCATTAGCAAACTTGGAAATATTGCATTTGGTTCCCTCATCCAAATCATTGATATATATTGTGAATAGCTGGGGCCCAAGCACTGATCCCTGCGGTACTCCACTAGCCACCGCCTGCCACCCCGAAAAAGACCCATTTATTCCTACTCTTTGTTTCCTGTCTGTTAACCAATTTTCAATCCATGCCAGTATATTACCCCCAATCCCTTTAATTTTGCACACTAACCTCTTATGTGGGACTTTATCAAAGGCCTTCTGAAAATCCAAATACACCACATTCACTGGTTCTCCCTTATCTATTCTACCAGTTACATCCTCAAAAAACTCCAGTAGGTTTGTCAAACACGATTTCCCTTTCATAAATCCATGTTGACTTTGACTAATCCCATTGATATTTTCTAAGTGTCCTGTTATCACATCCTTTATAATAGACCCTAGCATTTTTCCTATTACTGATGTTAGGCTAACCGGTCTGTAGTTCCCTGTTTTCTCTCTCCCTCCTTTTTTAAACAGTGGGGTTACATTTGCCACCCTCCAATCTGCAGGAACTGTTCCACAATCTATAGAATTTTGGAAGATGACAACCAATGCATCCACTATTTCCATGGCTACCTCTTTTAGTACTTTGGGATGCAGATTATCAGGCCCTGGGGATTTATCGGCTTTCATTCCCATTAATTTCTCCAGCACTATTTTTTTAATAATACTAATTTCTTTTAATTCCTCCTTTTCGCTAGACCCTTGGTTCCTTAGTATTTCTGGGAAGTTATTTGTGTCCTCTTCCGTGAAGACAGAACCAAAGTATTTGTTTAATTGCTCTGCCATTTCCTTCTTCCCCATTATAAATTCTCCTGTTTCTGACTGTAAGGGACCTACATTTGTCTTCACTAATCTGTTTCTTTTTACATACTTGTAGAAGCTTTTACAGTCTGCTTTTATGTTCCTTGCAAGTTTACTCTCATACTCTATTTTTCCCCTCTTAATCAGTCTCTTGGTCCTTTTTTGCTGAACTCTAAACTGTTCCCAATTCTCAGGCTTGCTACTTTTTCTGGCAACTTTATATGACTCCTCTTTGGATCTAATACTATCCTTAATTTCTTTTGTTAGCCATGGTTGGGCCGCTTTTCCTTTGTGCCAGAAAGGAATGTATAACTGCTGCAATTCATGCATTTGTTCCTTAAATGTTAGCCATTGCCTATCCACCGTCATGCCTTTTAATGAGGCTCCCCAATCTATCATAGCTAACTCCCTCCTCATACCTTCGTAGTTTCCTTTGTTTAGATTTAGGACCCTAGTTTCGGATTGGACTTTCCATCTTAATGAAGAATTCTATCATGTTATGGTCACTCTTCCCTAAAGGACCCCGCATAACAAGATTATTAATTCACCCCTTCTCATTACCCAATCTAGGATAGCCTGTTTCCTAGTTGGCTCCTCAATGTACTGGTCTAAAAAACCATCTTGTGTACACCCGAGGAATTCATCCTCCACAGTATTCTTGCTAATTTGGATTGGCCAGTCTATATGTAGACTAAAGTCACCCATGATTACTGTCGTACCCTTGTTACATGCATCTCTAATTTCCTGTTTGATGCCGTCCCCTACATTACCACTACTGTTTGGAGGCCTGTAGACAACTCCCACCCATGTTTTCTGCTCCTTGATGCTTCTTAGCTTCACCCAGACTGATTCTACATCTTGATTTTCTGAGCTAATATCCTTTCTCGCTATTGCTCTGATTTCATCCTTTACTAACAACGCCACCCTACCTCCTTTTCCTTTTTGCCTGTCCTTCCTAAATATCGAATATCCTTGGATATTCAGCTCCCAGCCATGGTCACCCGTAATCACAATTATGTCGGATCCGTTTTCATCTATTTGTGCTGTTAATTCGCCTACCTTATTACGACTGCTTCGTGCATTCAGATACAGTGCCTTTAGATTTGTCTTTTTAACATTTTTAGATATCTTAACATTTTTTGGTACTATGGCCCTATTTGTCGTATTACCATTGTTTCTTACCCGGACCCTATTTGTTCGTGCATTCCTTTGTTTGTACGCTCTGTCCCTTTCTGACACAATCTGGTTATCCTTACCCCAATCACTCTCCTGCACTGCTTCCTTGTCTTTTCTTTTTAGCATTCTAGATTTCTCTCCATTGGGACCCTCCCGGTGGAGAGAAATGTCTGATTCTACAGTTAAATTCGCGTCGAGGTGCACAGAGTGGGATTAATCGGAGTTGACTTGAACAGAGTGTTTTATTTGGAAAGAGTGGGAATTCGGAGAAGAGGAGGAAGGAATTGTGCTTTTTGCCTGCACTACTTGTAGTGTTTTGTGTTACAGGTAGATATTTAATTTCAGTACCCATAACTTAATCTAGATCAAGTAAGTAGTCAACAAACTACACTGAACTAAGTTACCTGAATACAAATTTAATTAAATAAAACAAGGTCATATAGGGATGGCAGTGCAGGCAGTGTGCCTCAACTGCAGCAGGTGGGAGTTTGTTGAGAACATTGTGATCCCGGACAACCACGTCTGCAGTAAGTGCCTGCATCTTGAACTTCAGCTCAGAGTTGTTGAGCTGGAGTCTGAGGTGTAAACATTGTGGGGCATCAGGGATGGGGAGAGTTACCTGGACACTTCGACCCAGGAGGCAGTCACACCCCTTAGGTTAGGTAGTGGTACAGGTCTGGTTAGTGGTCAGGGACAGGAGGGTGTGACTGCAACTCAGCCAGGTAAGGGGACCCCAGGTGCAGTGCTGGAGGAGCCTCAACCTTTGCCCTTGTCCAACAGGTGTGAGGTTCTTGCTGCCTGTGTGGATGAGGTAAAAGCCTGCAGGATGGATGAGCAAGCTGACCATGGTGCAGAAGGCTATTCAAGTGGGGGGAGTGAAAGGGAATGTAGTTGTGGTAGGGGACAGTATAGTCAGGGGGATAGATACTGTTCTCTGCAGCCGCGACCGAGAGTTCGGAAGGTTGTGTTGCCTGCCCGGTGCCAGGGTTAAAGACATCTCCTCGCGGCTAGCGAAGAACTTGGAGTAGGAGGGGAAGGATCCAGTTGTTGTGGTCCACGTAGGAACCAATGACATAGGTAGAACTAGGAATGAGGTTCTGCTGAGGGAGTTTGAGGAGCTAGGATCCAAATTAAAAAGCAGAACCTCAAAGGTAATAATCTCTGGATTGTTACCTAAGCCACACGCAAATTGGCATAGGGACAAACAGATTAGAGGTTTAAACGCGTGGCTCAAAGAGTGGTGTGGGAGGAAGGGGTTTCAGTTCATGGGGCACTGGCACCAGTACTGGGGAAAGAGGGAGCTGTTCCGTTGGGACAGGCTCCACTTAAACTGGGCTGGGACCAGTGTCCTAGTGAAACAAATAACTAGGGCAGTAGACAGGGCTTTAAACTAATGAAGGAGGGTGGGAGGATTCAGGAAAGAGTAAATTTAAAAGCAGCGAGAGAAATGTCAAGGCTCTAGAGCAGATTAGAGTTTTGGGTAAAAATAAGCAGAGTGGGTCAGGAAGGGACAGAGAGAGTAGCAAAGGTCATAGGGCATCAGTGACTGAGGTGACATCAGGGGAAAATAGAAATAAGTCAAAGCTAAAGGCTTTCTAAATGCGTGAAGCATTCGCAACAAAATAGATGAATTAATAGCACAGATAGAAATGAACAGGTTTGATCTAATAGCCATAACGGAAACATGGTTGCAAAGTGACCAAGGTTGAAAACTAAATATTCCAGGATACTTAACTTTTAGAAGAGATAGGCAAAATGGAAAAGGAGGAGGGGGAGCCCTGGTAATAAAGGATGGGATAAAGACAGTAGAGAGAAAGGATCTTAGCTCCAAAAATCAAGAAGTAGAATCAGTTTGGGTGGAGCTAAGAAACAGCAAGGGGCAGAAAACATTGGTGGGAGTTGTTTATAGGCCCCCAAACAGTAGTTGTAATGTTGGGCAGAGTATAAATCAGGAAATTAGAGGCACATGTAACAAGGATAATACAGTGATCATGGGGGACTTTAATCTACATATAGACTGGGCAAACCAAATTTGCAGTAATAGTGTGGAGGACGAATTCATGGAATATATACAAGATAGTTTTCCAGATCAGTATGTTGAGGAACCAACTGGGGAACAGGCTCTTTTAGATCTAGTATTGTGCAATGAGAAAGGGTTAATTAATAACCTTGTAGTAAAGGGACCTTTAGGGAAGAGTGACCGTAATATGATAGAATTTTATATTGAGTTTGAAAATGATTTAGTTAAATCTGAAACTTGGGTCTTAAATCTAAACAAAGCAAACTACATAGGTATGAGGGGCGAGTTGGCTAAGGTAGATTGGGAAACTACATTAAAAGGTATGACGGTAGACAAGCAATGGCTAACATTTAAAGAATTAATACATAATTTACAACAAATATACATTCCTTTAAGGCACAAAAACCCCACAGGAAAAGTGGTCCAACCGTGGCTAACAAGAGAAGTTAAAGATAGTATTAGATCAAAGGAAGAGGCGTATAATGTTGCCAAAAAGAGTAGTAAGCCTGAGGATTGGGAGGATTTTAGAATTCAGCAAAGGAGGACCAAGAAATTGATAAAGAAAGGGAAAATAGAATATGAGAGTAAACTAGCAAGAGACATAAAAACAGACTGTAAAAGCTTCTATAGGTATGTAAAAAGGAAAAGATTAGCGAAAGTAAATGTGGGTCCCTTACAGGCTGAGACAGGAGAAATTATAATGGGGAATAAGGAAATGGCAGAGAAATTAAACAAATACTTTGAACTGGATTTTACCAGTTCTTTGGAGGCAGGACTGCTGGGAAAATGGGAAAAATTGGGAGCGGGTCCCAACCCTAACCATCTTCCCGGGAGGCAGGTCCCCGACTCGCGCAGGGACCCGTCTCATAGCAGCGGGAAGGGGATTAGAGCCAATTAACTGCCTGCCTGCTGATGCGGGCTTCCTGACGGGGGGAATCCCCGTCAGGGTCAGCGAGGCGAGCTGTGGGTCTGCTGCAGTGTAAGTGAGCAAATGACAGCTGCAGAGGTAGTGTGAATGGTGCAATGGTGCACAGGTAAGTATGACAGGTGAGAGAATGTAGTGAGAAATATTTTTATTCTGTTTATATGTATCTGCAGGTGACAAGATTTGATGTTTCTGTGAAGCCTCATCTGATCGGGAGAATTGACAGATGGCTTCTGCAATCTCACATGCAGCTGCCATCTGTTTTCTCCTGAGGAGAGAGTCATTGGTGAACCTGGATGCAAGGGCTCACCTTTGGACAGTGATTATCAGTGTTTGACAGCACCTCAATGCTGTCAAACACTGACAATTCATCTGTCAAAAAATTATGGGGCCTGTCCCTTTAAGAAAACTGGCAGATGAAGCGTCATGCACTGACGTCATCTGACACCAACTTTCCCTTAATTGGCCGGCAAGCCCGCAGGGCGGGCTTAACAAGGCCAATCAAAGGAAAATAGCGTCTGTTCGTCAGGTATCGCTGAGACCGGGACTAGAACCCGGAAACCAGCAGTCCCGCTCCCAACACGCCTCCTCAGGGAAGATCACGGCCTTTGTGTCTGTCTTCACGGAAGAAGACACAAAAAACTTCATCGAAATAGTGGAGAACCAAGGCTCTAGCGAGAATGAGGAACTGAAAGAAATTAGTATTAGTAAAAAAATAGTACTGGTGAAATTAGAGATAGTGGATGCAATGGTTGTCATTTTCCAAAATTCCATAGATTCTGGAACAGTTCCCGAGAATTGGAAGGTAGCAGATATAACCCCACTATTTAAGAAAGAAGGGAGAGAGAAAATGGGGAACTACAGACCAGTTAGCCTGACATCAGTAGCAGGGAAAATGCTAGAATCTATTATTAAAGACGTGGTAACAGGGCACTTAGAAAATAATAATAGGATTGGGCAGAGTCAACATGGATTTATGAAAGGGAAATCATGTTTGACAAATCTGTTAGAGTTTTTTGAGGTTGTAACTAGCAGAATAGATAAGGGAGAACCAGTGGATGTGGTGTATTTGGATTTTCAGAAGGCATTCGATAAGGTGCCACACAAGAGGTTATTAAACAAAATTAGGGCTCAAGGGATTGGGGGTAATATACTAGCATGGATTGATGATTGTTTAACGGACAGAAAACAGAGAGTAGGAATAAACGGGTCATTTTCGGGTTGGCAGGCTGTAACTAGTGGGGTAACGCAAGGATAATTGCTGGGGCCTCAGCTATTCACAATCTGTATCAGTGATTTGGATGAGGGGACCAAATCTATCTATATATATATAAAAGGATAGTGGTGTCTGTCCGTCTGTCTGTCTGTCTGTCTGTCCGTCCGTCTGTATGTCTGTCTGTCCGTCCGTCTCTGTATGTCTGTCTGTCCGCTATACACTCAAAAGTTACAGAGTGTACCTACACATATGTTATATCAAAAGAAAGCTGATGATCAGGGGAGTGTCATAGGCGTATTTACTTTTTGATCAGACAAAAATTGTTCGGACAGTATGCAAAAAACGTTCAAAAATCCGCTCATTAGCGGTTGACCAATCCTACCGCTCATTAGCGTTGAGTGACGTGATGGTTGACCAATCCTACAGTTCAGTGACCTGATGGTTGACCGATCGGTGCGTCACGGGCGGGACCTAATCCTGCAGCCTCCCGAAACGTAGCCGCCATTTTTTCCCCTGCTTTTCCTCAACAGCGAGCGGGGCAACTGCGTCGGCCCGCCGGAGCGGGAGGTGAGTTGGGGTCACTCAGGCCGGGCCTCACAACCGCTCGGCCTGAGACACAGAGCGGGGGAGCGGCAGCGGGCGGCCGTCAACCGCGCCGCCCTGTAAACTGCCCTGGCAACGCCGGGCCCCCCCCCAGCTAGTGTAATATATCCAAGTTTGCTGATGATACAAAGCTGGGTGGGAATGTAAGTTGTGAGGAGGATGCAAGGAGGCTTCAAGGGGATATAGACAGGCTAAGTGAGTGGGCAATAACATGGCAAATGGAATATAATGTGAAGAAATGGGAAGTTATCCACTTTGGTAGGAAAAATAGAAACACAGAGTATTTTTTAAATGGTGAGAGATTGGGAAATGTTGGTGTTCAGAGTGATCCAGGTGTCCTTATGCACGAATCACTGAAAGTTAACATGCAGGTACAGCAAGCAATTAGGAAAGTTGGCCTTTATTCCAAGAGGATTTGAGTATAAGACTAAAGGGGGGAAAAATTCAGCTGGTTTGCGCCTCCCGTTAGCGCCTTAAGAGGGCGCTAATGGGGCGCAGCGATATCTGCGCCTCTCGCAAAATTGACCGGACATTTTGCGGCGGCGCTAAACAGTACCTCCCGATCTCCTGCGCATGCAGATCTTGACGTCATTCGAGAGTGCGACGCCCTTGTGACGCCCCGAGACGGAAATTGAGTGGCGCCCCCCTCCTTTCCGCCTGGCGCAACCAACGGCAGGTTGAATGGAACGCTTCCCAGTCGCTGTGGGGTTTGGGGGGCGCTATTTAAAGGGGGCCTCTTCCTGGCTTTTGTGTGGTAGCCATTTTTGCACCACTCGTTCTGAGAGAGAGAGAGAGATTTTGAGAGACAAAGAGAGAAAGAGAGACTTCTGCATTGAGTCAACGCTGTCTGAGGTAATTTTGGCTTCTGACCATAACTTTGCAGGTACTTTGCTTTTCGACCTTCATAACTTTGATTGCCTAGATACTATGGGGGCTGCAATGGATGGGGACGTCGTCCTTCTCCATCACATTCGGAGGGCACAGAGACGCAGAGAGAGAGTGGCAATCATGGCCAGATGGAGGAGTGCCAACAGGCCTCTGTACAGGAGACCTTACCCTCCCAGGGATTTTCGCCAACAGTTCTCCTACATTAATATTTCTGAGTAGCAGTGTTTGCGCAGGCTGCGCTTCAGCAAGGAGGTGGTCACTGAGCTCTGCCACCTGCTTCAGCCAGATCTGCAGCCTCAACTGAGGAGCAGGACATCTCTGTCGGTGGCAGTGAAGATAACAGTGGCTCTCAACTTTTATGCCACCGGCTCATTTCAATCAGCTACTGGGGACATCGCCAATATCTCCCAGTTCGCGATGCATTGCTGCATCCGTCATGTAACAAATGCCCTCTTTAAAAGGAGACGAGAGTACATCTCTTTCCCCATGACCCCGGACAAGCAGCAACAACGCGCAATGGGCTTTGCGATGATAGTGGGCTTCCCCATGGTGCAGGGCGCCATTGACTGCACGCATGTGGCTTTGCGTGTGCCGCAAGAGAATGCCAAGGATTTCCGCAACCGAAAGGGCTTCCATTCCTTAAATGTTCAGTTGGTCTGTGAACACAGACAGCTGATACTCGCTGTCAATGCCCACTTTCCTGGCAGCAGCCACGATGCCTTCATCCTGCGCCAGATTCTGTGGCAGACCTTTTCCAGGCACCGCATCACCCAGGTGGTTGGCTTCTCAGGGACAAGGGATATCCTCTGTGCACCTGGCTGATGACACCGCTCCGTACGCCCAACACCCCTGCTGAGCTACAATACAACAAGAGCCATCAAGCTACCAGGAACATCGTTGAGCACACAATCCGCGTGCTCAAGCAACGGTTCCGCTGTCTGGACCATTCTGGAGGAGCCCTTCAGTACTCGCCTGAGCAAGTCTCCCACTTCGTTGTTGTGTGCTGCATGCTGCATAACCTTGCAATCCTCAGGACCCAGCCAATGCCACCAGGCATTGGAGCACCACCAGAGGAGGAGGAGGGTGATCATCAGCAGCACCAAGGCGGGAGGGAGGCACACAATGTACAAAGTGGAAAGGCCGTCCGTCAAAGGCTCATAGCAACTCGCTTCTAGGCCCCTTCTGAAGAAATGGCTTCTGCCATTCAATCAACCTAAATGAAACCATCCCGCAACCCCTAAGCCGGTCAAGGCAACAATGATTGCAAAGACCAAACATGTACATTTTGAATACAGAAACTTATTTATTTTACAAACTCTGTGTGTCTCATTTCCGCAGGACAAACTAATAGAAAGAAACATTAAAAAAAAACAGTCATTAACATAACTGGCTCTCACAACCTGGAGACAATGTCCAAAGCAGTTAAAAAAATTTGACCACGAACCTCGGCCTTTAATAAAACAATGAACAACATTTTGTCACGCCTCCTACTTTTTTCCCATCGAGGGTGATCTGCTTCCCTTGCGAAATTCCCCCCTTCCCACCCTGCAGCTCCTCCGTAATGGGACCCCAGTGTCTGCAGCAAGGCTGGTGGAAGGCTGCTGATTGTCACAACCTGAGACTGCAGATGCCCTTGAAGGACAGCCTCGACCAGCTCTGGGCCTGGAGGGCCCGGCTGCAGACTGCAGCAACTCTGCATGGGCGGCAGCAGTCTGTCCTACAGGCAGTGGCAAGTGCAGTGGAGAAGTGACAGTGGTGGCAGCAGGAATGCTGTCATCTTGAGAGAGGACAGCACCTCCCTGCTCGACCGACACACTGGCATCCCACGGGGCAGCATTTCAGCATCCGGAGCAATCTGCGGGAGCACAGATTGCTGGCCTGCTGCGGCGCAGTGAGAGCCCCGGGGAAATGTGTACGAACCAGCGAGGATGACAGCAGTCAGTGCTCGCGTGGCCTCAATCTGAGTCTGCATGAGAGCAGTCAGAGATGCGGTCATGGCAGCCAGTGACTGAATTGCAGCACTAAACATTTGCGTGGCAGCCGCCTGTGCTACAGCGAAGTGCTCCACACTCCTTGCCAATGATTCAATAGATTCGGGCACCCTTGCCATTGCAGCCATGAGCTTAGTGTACTTGTGCTCCGCCTGGGTGCTCATTTCAGCGAGGACCCGCTCCTCCTCTGCATCCAGTGCAGCAGGACTCGATGTCATACTCTCCCTCCGGGGAGAAGGCCCCCGAGCTTCCCTACCCCCATTGCGTTGCTGCAGCCCGCTGGGTCCTGGAGCTTCACCCTCATCAGACCATTCCCCCCTGCTCCCCTCCAGGGAAGGCATGTGCCCAGTGTGGGCATGGGCTTCCTCGGGAAAGGGTGGCGCTGATGCTCCGGCTTCCTCTTCCTCCTCGCCTTCAGCTTCACTCCCACTGGTAGCTTGAGGGCCCGTCTCCTCAGCTGGTGAATCACCATCTGAAAGCAGGGAGGTACAAGAGTGGCTTTAGCGTGAGGTCAGGGTGGCAGCAAGGGAGGCATGTGTGCAGCGATTTAGTGATTTGGATTGAAAGTGTCAAAGGCTGGTGTTGTGAGGAACAAGTGGAAGGAGAGAGGACAAAAAGGTGATGACCTTACCATTGCTGTCCAGAACGGGGTCGGCGTCTCCAGTGGCGACGGGACCAATCACCCGGCTGTAGGGGGTTTTGGTTTGGGGTTTGTGTCTGGCCAGTCAGGCGTATCTGAGCTGCTCCAGCCCCGTGCGGTTCGAATCGCTTCCCCTCTGGTTCTGACCACTGGACTTATTACGAGCAGCGATATAAACAAAACGAGACCAGTGGTTTGGTGCAAAGAAAACCAATGTTTATTAAAAATAGAGAAAAATAAACACTATACAGAGAAAATCACTATGTATGTAACACAATTACACTTAGCGGGGGGGGAGAAATGAACACATCGAGGGAAAATGACTAAAATGACAATTTTAGCAATCCCCTTAACTCCCACCCTTTACACTTTTCTAAGTTGTTTTGCGATGGGCCAGAAAGTTTATGCTCACCAGTCTCGGATGTTAGAACGCCTGCTCCGTGCCCCGTTGCCTGCCGATGTCTTTAGGGTTTTCACCACCCAGAGCAGAGATACCCCAGTGATTCAAAGGTAACTGTCGGTATCCTGCTTCCCTGGACGGGCTCTTCGTCGTCGATCTTCTTGATGGTAAGGCAGGGCACCGGAGTCCAGGCGAGAGAGAGAGAGATATGGCTTCCCGAGGGACTATTTATACCCCTTTCTGGGAGCCCTTATCACTTGCCAGATCAGCCTGTTTCTTTGTCTGACCTGGACGTGTTGAAGATGATACAAAGGAAACTGATCTGGGCCCATCGACCTGGATGACCGGTTAATGGGTCTTTAAACGTCCCATAAGTGTTTTCCTTTGTGTAACTGGTCTTGTGATGGGGCCATTCCAGTTTTAATGCCCCGTTGATCGTTTCCAAACAGTGTTGAAGTCAGCTAACGAAGGTCTGAATGCAGCTATTACCCGTTGATTATCTGTGCAAACGGCCTTGATGGGTTTTAATCAGAGGCCCGAATGTCACTGTTTGCTTCTCATACATAAATGCAGAAGGCCTGTCTGCCTTCTAATTTCTGGAACATTCCTTCTTTGTCAGTCCAAACCTGAACTTTGCAGGCCTTGGCCATGAGGTTGACCGTAGCCATCTTGTTGGGCCCTGGAGTCCTGGATTTTAAACTCAGTCCAGCCAGGGTTTCTCTAATAAGCCAGAAGTAAATCTTCAGGGGAGACATGAAATTTGCAAATGCTTTCAGTCCCCCCTAGGATACTGAAACTTGCTTGAAGTATTCAATCAAGGTGAGCAAATTTCTGACCCCCCACAAACAACCTTCCCCTATATTTATCTAACCACGATCCCTCAACACATACATTCCCCTTACTTAGAGAAAACTACAGTGCACGACAGGCATCTATCGATAGAAACAAATTACTATCTGTTACAATAATCCAAGCATGGAGGGGGTCCAACACCCCTGCACTACTTGGGACATCATAGAACTTCATTTCAACACACAGCCTTTAATAAAAATAAACATCAGGCCAAAAAAAAACATATTTATTAAAAATAACGAGCAAAAGCAAAACGAGCTTTATTAAAATAACAAACGGACCTGCCATCATTCGGCAGTGATATTACACAAAGCTCACACGGGTGTTTCTTCTTCCACCCGGGCATACTGGTCCTTCCACAACCCTTTTACTTTAAATTCTACCCCGGGACCCTTTCTCCTACACTGGACACAGACCAGGTAGAGGACGATCCCTAACTGACAGACTACTAAGATGTGGGCCGCTATTCGAATCCAGGAGGGGACCTCTATACTCTCAAAAACGTCCCACCAGGGCAGGGTCGTGATATCTAAAATGTCGGCCCCTATCTGTACAGTCTTCTGTTCCAAAGTGTAGAAGTGCTTTTGCGATACTAGGACGGCTTTTAATAATTTGGTAAGGTGCTCTGGGAGAGGGGGAATCGGGTAACCGAAATGGGCGACATATTTCTGGAGGTGAGTGAAATTCTCCTCCACAGTGAGGTGAACAGTGGATGGTTCAGGAATGGGGACAATTCGTACCTGTGCCACTTGAACTTCTGCCTCGGGTTTGAAGCAGAAACTGCTGTCACTCACCGCGCACCAGCTGTGCAGTCCGTGCTGGTAGTGAGACGCTCCTGTGGTGACGCAATATGTCCCACCTATATATGCTACCTGTGGGGGAACATGGCCTTGTGCCATGGCTTCCATGGTACAATTTATAGGTTTCGCGTCAGCAGCTCTGAATCCGCATTGTGGTTTCGAATAGGCATTCAAGTGCTGGGGACACAGGATGATGTGTGCTCCCCGGCTATGGCACCCCGAGAGGTCAGTACCCGTCATAGAGTGCTCCCACTTTATGACATAGGGCGGGACCGCTGCAAAACGAATGTGTGTACCCCCTTGAATGATACCAATGTTCTCCACCCTGTATACCGGTGCGGGTCGGGCCGTCCCGCCCATGACCGGCATTCTTACAACTATCCCCATGACGGTGTGGTTTGACTGCCCATAGTCCACTGGGACTGGGTAGGCCTCAGAAGCTAACCGGAGCTGGCACGGGCTTAATGCATTCTCATAAGGGTGGAGGGCTGCGAGGTGTTTGTTGCTGATCCAGGAGGGGACTAAACCTTGCTTTAAATCCTCCAGATTGCTGCGGCCCTCGCCCAGCAACCATGCTCCATACAACACGCACACCTCGTTTTGCGCAGCCTCTTCAGAAGCGTTTCTGTCCTCCCTGATGAGAGCATTTACCATCTTTGCATGTTTTTCCAGCTCCGCGCGATGATCTCCTTCAAATGGAGAGTCATGGCTTGGTCTTCATACAACTAACATAAGAACATAAGAAATAGGAGCAGGAGTAGGCCAATTGGCCCCTCGAGCCTGCTCCGCCATTCAATAAGATCATGGCTGATCTGATCCTAACCGCCAATCTACTATCACAGAACTATCTCCTGAATCTAACAGAATTAGACACATGAAATAGGAGCAGGATCAGGCTACACGGCCCCTGGGCCCGCTCCGCTACCCACAGGGCCATGACCGATCCGAACCTAGACTCATGTCCAAATTCCTGCCCGCTCCCCGTAACCCTTAATTCCCTTTACTTCTAGGAAACTGTCTATTTCTGTTTTAAATTTATGTAATGATGTAGCTTCTACAGCTTTTTGGGGCAGCATATTCCATGGACCTACCACCCTCTGAGTGAAGTAGTTCCTCCTCATCTCAGTTTTGAAAGAGCAGCCCCTTATTCTAAGACTATGCCCCCTAGTTCTAGTTTCACCCATCATCGGGAACATCCTCCCCGCATCCACCCGATCCAACCCCTTCACAATCTTATATGTTTCAATAAGATCGCCTCTCATTCTTCTGAACTCCAATGAGTAGAGTCCCAATCTACTCAACCTCTTCTCATACGTCCATCCCCTCATCCCCGGGATTAACCGAGTGAACCTTCTTTGTACTGACTCGAGAGCAAGTATGTCTTAAGTATGGACACCAAAACTGTACGCAGTATTCCAGGTGCGGCCTCACCAATACCTTGTACAACTGAAGCAATACCTCCCTATTTTTATATTCTATCCCCCTAGCAATGAAAGCCAACATTCCATTGGCCTTCTTAATCACTTGCTGCACCTGCATACTAACCTTTTGAGTTTCGTGCACCAGGACCCCCAGACCCCTTTGTACTTCAGTACTTTCCAGTTTCTTGCCATTAAGATAATAACTTGCTCTACGATTTTTCCTGCCAAAGTGCATAACCTCACACTTACCAGAATTCTATTCCATCTGCCAAATCTCTGCCCATTTACTTAGCCTGTCTATGTCCCCTTGCAGGTTTTTTATGTCCTCCTCACTCACTACTTTCCCTCCCATCTTAGTATCATCTGCAAACTTCGATATGTTACACTCGGTCCCCTCCTCCAAATCGTTAATATAGATTGTAAAGAGTTGGGGACCCAGCACTGACCCCTGCGGAACACCACTAGTTACTGAGAACCTACCACCTTATTCTCATCAGTTAAAATACCCTTTAATTGTGTCTTTAGACCATTAATCTGGGTCTGCAGCTCAATGTCATCTAAACTGTTGATGACCGAGGACCCCATGTTAAAACCAGTTAAAACGTCATTAAAAACACCCCTTCTTTGCCTCCCAACCCCGTCCCAAACCTCGTGGTGAGTATACAATGCGGTCTTATTGACCTCCGAAAAGTCAAATTCACGGAATTTTCGAAACATGTCTGTTAATAGGGCTTGATATAATTTGGCAGTCTCTGTGGGGCACCACGCGGGTAAGTGTACCTCATTGAGGTTTAAAATCACCGAGGCCACCGCGTAATGCACCCCTTGGTACAGCACCTGGTCTGTGGGTACTAGCACCAAGCCATTCCCTGGTCCCTTGGTGGTGGCGTGGCATCCCTCTGCTACTGTCCGTGATGTCGGGGTCGTGGGCAGGGGCTGTCGGGGGCGGGTCACTAGTTCAGTGGCATTAACCGAGATTGGGGAGTATGGGATCGCGCATGCGTCCAGGCGGGACTCCCAGTCTATCCCCCTCCCGTTATTTTGCCACTGGCTGCGGAAAATGATGGAAACGCCTGTGGGGCAGATTTTCTCTGATCCCCACATACAGACATAGATCCCCTGATCCGGTTCCCACCATTTATCCCAGCACACACTTAACCCTCCCTGGGTCCCTGTAATGGTCCTGTGAGTGTCATTCCCTAACCTTTCCCACTCTACCCTGGGGTTCCCCATGTCTGAGCCACCACCACTTATTCAGGGCAACGTCCCCTTTACACGTCAAACATATTCTTTTGCCCACGGTGACGCTAATCCTTGGGGTGATGATTCGTATCCTCGGGCACTGGAGGGAGGCCTCCCCATACATGAAGACGGTCTTGCTAGAATACTGGGTTGAATTGGATCCCAGCCATCCCGGCCAGCTCCCCTCGTGGACATACGAGGTGATTTCATCCGCCTCCCGTAGACCACTTCCATCGTGTGCTAGGGGCGCTCTCTTCCCCGAGCATCCAAAGATATGATGGGCCTGGACATCGCCCCTTCTCGCGAGGCTCAGCCCGAACAGGGCGAGCAGGATTATTCTTCTGTACATTTTGAAAATTCTGAAAAAGCCATAAAAGCATCTAGCCAGGTTCCCTGGAAGCTCCCTGGCTCGGGGGAAGTGTGATCTGGTCCCGCGACCTCGGCTCACGTAGACAACACTCTGGAACAGTTCCATATTTAAAACTTATACACTACCGGTTCCTTGCCTAGAATTAAATTAAAAGCACCCTAACTTAATCCTCTATACACATTACTTAAAATTATACTACCTAAACTATATACATCCGCTGCCCGTCTCCGGGCGGCCAGCCTAATCCCTGTTTGGGCTGCTACAGGCTGCTCCCTGCGGCGTGGCTGCACTGATCTCTACTCCTGGTCCCTCGCAGCTTATAGCTGCTGGCTGGGGACCTCTGTCTCTCGGCTTCTCTCTGACACGGGAGACCGTCCTTTTTAACTGAAGAGCCGGTGACCATACTTTTCTGGGCTGGGGTGGCCCAGGAGACCTCCTGGGGAGTGCTACCGGTGGGGCTACCCTGGCGAGCGGACCCTTGGCTCGAGTCACAGTCCTCGCTGGCTGGGGGCCTTCTCCCTCGGGTCCCTCCCCTCCCAAACCTGAACTGGGGATGGGCAATCCCCCGCTACCGGCTGCCGGTGGCTGAGGGTCTTCCCCTCCAGGCTCAACACCTGGTTCGGGCTCGAGGCCATCTGATTCGGGCTCCTTCTCCTCGGAATCCCATAGGAGAGGGGGAGTGGTCTGGACAGTGGACGGAATGGCTCCTCCCCTAACACAAGCCACAGCGCCTGCCTGTGCAGCCTGTGAGCTTGTACCCGCTGCGGGCTGAGGATTTCTAACCTCGGGTTGAATCCCAGCTGCCTGTTTCCCTGCCTCTGGCTTAAACAACTTACACTGGTCATGAACCATTTTAAAAACCCTTAGCTGACTCTCTAAACTGCCAGCCCTCGCTGTTAACCTAGCGTTCTCCTCCCTTAAAGCCTGCTCAACTAACTTAGCCTCCGCAACCTGGCACCGCAGGTATTCCTCCATTTTACAGGAGGTCTCTTCCTGTGCGTGTCTTTCTGGGGGACACAGGTCGACAGGCTGCGCTGGCTCTAGTCATTGCTGTGGGTTGTATGGGGCTGATGGGATTACAACACCGGTGGTGGCTGCTTTTTTCCCCTGGCTGGTCAGGAAGAGAGATCGTATCAACTCCAAGAGTGGCTCGATCGCAAAGGGAGGGATACCTGGCTCTGCCTTTTGGGCTGGGGCTGATGAATTCTTTCCCTTATTCTCCTTCCAGGGATTCTTACAATCCTTGCGCCAGTGGCCGTCCTTCCCGCAACAGTTTAACTTAGTCTGGGAGGGACGGTTCCCCTCCTGGTGCCACTCTTTCTTACTCTGGCCCCCAGGTTTAACCTCATGGACTTTTCCCTTGGGTTGGGGCACTCATTTCAGCGAGGACCCGCTCCTCCTCTGCGTCCAGTGCAGCAGGACTCGATGTCATACTCTCCCTCCGGGCAGAAGGCCCCCGAGCTTCCCTACCCCCATCACGTTGCTGCAGCCCGCTGGGTCCTGGAGCTTCACCCTCATCAGACCATTCCCCCCTGCTCCCCTCCAGGGAAGGCGTGTGCCCAGTGTGGGCATGGGCTTCCTCGGGAGAGGGTGACGCTGATGCTCCGGCTTCCTCTTCCTCCTCGCCTTCAGCTTCACTCCCACTGGCAGCTTGAGGGCCCGTCTCCTCAGCTGGTGAATCACCATCTGAAAGCAGGGAGGTACAAGAGTGGCTTTAGCGTGAGGACAGGGTGGCAGCAAGGGAGGCATGTGTGCAGCGATTTAGTGATTTGGATTGAAAGTGTCAAAGGTTGGTGTTGTGAGGAACAAGTGGAAGGAGAGAGGACAAAAAGGTGATGACCTTACCATTGCTGTCCAGAACGGGGTCGGCGTCTCCAGTGGCGACGGGACCAATCACCCGGCTTGCCACAATCCTGTGGACGCGCACCTCAAGATCGCTGAGGAGTTGCAGCTGAGGCCGCCCTCCACCGGTCCGTTGCTGCTGTCTCCTATTATGAGACAGCTTGGCCTGCAAGAAAAAGGACGGCGTCTGAGTAAATATACAGCCATGGTCTTGCCTGAAATGCCTCCCATAGTTGAATAGCCCTTACTGTATGCAAAGTGTGCAATGTGCGTGTGTGTTTGATGAAAGGGCCATAGGTGTTGGATGAGTGTTGGGCATTGGGGCTTTTAAGACCCTCTGGTCATAAAGTGAGGTTGAGATGGAGGGATGGAAAGGTTTTGAAAAAAAGGCACTCACCCTGACGACCCGAGTGAGGTCGTTGAACTTTTTCCTACATTGGAGATGGGTCCTAGGCACCATGCTGCTTGAGGACACTCTGAGCCACCTCCCTCCACACTCTTCTATACTCGCGTGGCAAAGGCCTCCTGCCACTCTCTGGGTACAGAATAGATCTTCTGCGCTCCACCGCGTCAACCAGAGCCTTCAAGGCCCGCTCGCAGAAGCGCTGTGCTCGCTCCCTGGCCCTCTCCATAGTGTTTGGCTGCAAGATTTAGCCACAGGTCTGCCCAGGCCGAGATTCAAGGCTCCAATGAGCAGGGTGTGGCTGCAGAGCAAGATCGACCCTCCCCTTTAAGAACTGGCCAGCGCCAGTGTGTCTGTGTTCAATCGCTAACTGGCAGCACCTGCGCTGCGCCCGCCCTCTGAGGTAGCGCCTCGCTCCTCGGCCTTAGCGCCTTAAGAGAGGTGTGTAGCGCCTGATTTAGCGCTCCAGTCACCTCCAGGGGCGATAAAAGCCAAGTTTGCCGTCGGAGGCGATAATTAGCGCCAGGCGCTAAACTTTGCACACGGCCGCTAATGGCGCCCCAAACAGGGCTATACCGAATTTCTCCCCCAAGATGTCTTACTGCAATTATATAGGGCCCTGGTGAGACCACAGCTGGAGTATTGTGTACAGTTTTTGTCTCCTTACCTAAGGAAGGATATACTTGCCATAGAGGGAGTGCAATGAAGGTTCACCAGACTGATTCCTGGGATGGGGGGGATTGTCCTATGAGGAGAGATTGAGTAGACTAGGCCTATATTCCTTAGAGTTTAGAAGAATGAGAGGTGATCTCATTGAAACATCCAAAATTCTTACAGGGCTTGACAGGGTAGATGCAGGGAGGATGTTTCCCCTGGCTGGAGAGTCTAGAACCAGGGGTCACAGTCTCAGAATAAAGGGGTCGGCCATTGAGGACTGAGATGTGGACAAATTCCTTTGCTCAGAGGGTTGGTGAATCTTTGGAATTCTCTACCCCAGAGAGCTGCGGAGGCTCAGTTACTGAGTATATTCAAGACAGAGGTCGATAAATTTTTGGGAACGAAGGGAATTAAGGGATATGGGGATAGTGCGGGAAGGTGGAGTTGAGGTAGAAGATCAGTCATGATCTTGATGAATGGCGGAGCAGGTGCGAAGGGCCGAATGGCCGACTCCAGCTCCTATTTCTTATGACTCCCTGAAAGGGTGCAGAATCTATGGGATTCTCCCAGAAAAGTGGCACTCTGATAATACAGCACGAGGGAACCATTCACAGAGGTACCCAGGAAATCTCCCAATTTCCCACCTGGCCAGTCCAACCCTGGCTATGTGCGATGCATGGAGTGGGTTGGTGCAGACGTACAAAACAAAGACAGGCTCGACAGCATGAATGATATAGGAAAGGGCCAGTGTGCACATAGCACCTGGTGGAAGGCACGATTCATGCCCAGCTATCAGCGATCAAGATTACTGGGCGGCCCTCCCTAAAACCAGCCCGTCCCCTTCAAGCTCACCTGGTGAGGGGACAGCCCCCTGGTTCTGTGTAATAAAAACAGAAAATGCTGGAAATACTCTGCAGGTCAGGCAACATCTGTGGAGAGAAAAACAGAGTTAACGTTTCAGGTTGATTCCCCAGGTTCTGTGATTGTTGGTTTATTGCTGAACGTACAGACTCACTCCTCCCCTCCCGCCTCAGTTACTGGTGCTGTGTGGTGAGTAATACAGTGACTCATTCGCTGAGTGCAGTTCCTGATAGATTATAAAGGATGTTACAAGAATAAGGAGCAAAAGCTGGAGGGAAACATTGCTCAGTATGATCAAGGTGTTAGGAATCTCAAAGATTAATAATTGAAACATTTATATATTTCTATAAAAAAGTCATTTTCTAATCAAGGAACCCCATCAGTGATAGAGTGAATGAATTTAAATGTTGTATACTGACTCATTTCCTGGCTCTGCCAAATACTGTTTGAAATAGTGTTTTCTTTTTATTTCCGAGGCAATTACCTCGCCACTTGTGCCTGCGTTTGGTGCTCATTTAATCTTTCTCAGAAGGGTTTGAGATGATGGTGCAGGACAAAGAGAGGAGTGTATTACAGGACAATGGGGTTGTACAACACTCACACATAGCATGGCTCGCAGCAGTCTTCTCAGTCACCACTCCAACAGCAGATTGCAAATGTAGAACTCGACAATGCTAGCCACAGGTTTGTGGTGTGGAAGTGCCAGGGGAATTTCTGCAATTACATTTGGCGCTGTGCTTTCTGGAGTACAAGAGGAGGCCATTCAGCCCCTTGAGCCTGTTCCTCCATTCAGTTAGATCATGGCTGATCTGTATCTTAACTCCATCTACCGCCTTGGTTCCGTTCCCTTAATACCCTTGCCTCACAAAAATTTATCAATCTCAGTTTTGAAATTTTCATTTATTCCCCCAGCCTCAACAGCATTTTGGAGGAGAGAGTTCCAGGTTTCCACCACCCTTTGTGTGAAAAAGTGCTTCCTGACATCACTTCTGAACGGCCTAGCTCTAATTTTAAGGTTGTGCCCCCTTGTTTTGGGCTCCCCCAACAGAGGAAATAGTTTATCCCTATCAAATTCTTTAATCATCTTAAACACCTCGATTAAATCACTCATTAATCTTATATACTCAAGGGAATACAAGCCTAGTCTCAGACTGGAGGTGACCAGTGTCTCGCATCTTACTGTCGTGCTTGTTTGTCAATGCCAACACATTAGAGGAGGGGATAGACTTCTATGTGTAGAGCCCATCTGCAATCGTCGAGTAACATCACCCCTTCTGGTCTCTCTATATATGCTAAGCCTCCCACAACGGTTCAGCAAGTAGATGCATGTGTGGTACTGAGCCATACAAATGAGGAGGGTCCAAGGATTAATCCCTGGTCTGTGCTCATAGATTTCAGCCAGGGCTGCAGTGGACACTCAGGGCCCCTGATAGTGAGGGGAAATGTCAGACACTCCTGGTCAATGTCCAGTGACACTGGTGCCCATGCCTGTGTGTGGGTGGCAGGTGAGGACAACCCAGCTTGGCTATGATCCCCTCCACAGTCTAATATCTCACTGATACTCAGTCTAGATACACCCATGAGGAACTGCCACAGATGAGGGTACCTGAGCACCTGTGGAAATTAACCCCAGCGAGAATCAGCACCTTCAGCAGAGGAAGAAAATTGGAAGAGATTAAAGAAAATGATAGGAACCTCTAGGGAATGTTTCATACCAGCGCAAACCTCACAGCAGAATGTGAGATTCTCTCAGCAATCAGAGACGGGCATAAGAAGGTGGCCATTTAAGAGTCAGTGTCACTGTTAACTCATTGTGTACCCATTGATACTCCGATCACCGTCACTTCATATCAGTCAGCTTCTGCAGTATAAATGAGCTTTGATGTTCAATGCATGTGACATGCAATTTGTTCCCACTTAATGTCTGGATCAATGGACACTGAAATGTTTCTGTATACGAGTTGGTTCAGTGAGGGGGTCTGTAATTCAGGAGTCGCTGATTCAGTGGATGCCAGGATGGAGTTGCATCAGTTTGTGGGTGGAACCATTTTATCTGCTTGCTTTGTGATCTGTACCTGCAATCTAATTATAATATTTCTGAATATCTAGCTCTTTAATGCCTCAATGCTTCACATGATGAATTCCTTCTGAAGTGCAGCCATTGTTGTTATATGGGTAAACTTAATCCTACCTACATGGTGTTGATGTTGACAGTAAGAGTGAGGCTCACATTGCCCAGGGCAATTGTCAGCCATGGCTGAGTCAGTAGCACCCTCACCTCTGAATCAGATGGTTGTTGGTCCATTCCAAAGACTTAGGCCCATAACCTAGGCTGACACTCCATTCGGAGGCCCCGTCTGCCCTCTCAGGTGAATGTTTCTATTTCGAAGAAGAGCAGGGGAGTTCTCCCCGGTGTCCTGGTCAATATTTCTCGGAGTGATTATCTGCACAAACAGTTTTGTGGCCTTCTGCGCATGGGCACTGATTACCGAAGCCGCGCTTTCCTCGGTTCCATAAGGAGAAGGTCACTGGATCCGCTGGTGGCCGGGCGGAGGGGGGAAGAGAGAGGGAATTGGAGGGGGGAGAGGAGATTGGAGGGGGGAGAGAGGGAATCGGAGGGGGGAGAGAGAGAGGGAATCGGAGGGGGAAGAGAGAGGGAATCGGAGGGGGAAGAGGGAATCAGAAGGTGGAGAGAGAGGGAATCAGAAGGTGGAGAGAGAGAGGGAATCGGAAGGGAGAGAGGGAATCGGGGAAGAGAGGAGATCAGAGGAGGGAGGGGAGAGGAGGTCAGAAACTCGGGGCTGGGGGGTAAAGACCACGCGAGCACAATGGGGATGGGGGAAGAATGTGATCCAGGTCTAAAGGAGGGGGGAATGAGAACGTGATCCAGATGGTAAGACGGATCACGTTCTTCTAACCCCACCCCCTTTACTTTACACCTGCACCACGTTTCCCTCTCCTCCCTCAAGACCTGGTTGATTTCTCGGAAAGCTTGGTGCGTGTGTGGCAAGTGACATCATTGGACTGGACAAAATCTGGAAGTCATGACACTGTCACTATTCATTTCATCAGTTGGGAACTTGGGGAGGGAAAAGGACAGAAACTTGGGGGGTGGGAGGAAGGTTAGGAAATTGTTGTGGGGGGGGGGCAGGAACTTGTTTGAGGGGTGGGAGAAGGTCTTAACCCACGAGGGTGAGCCCTGTCTGTTCTATGTGAGCTCTGTTCTGTCTGGATCATGGCAGTCAGAATGGCTCAAATTACACTTTGCAAAGTAATTGATTACTTAGGCAGGCAGGATCTAATTACACATTCCAGAGAAACTGCTGGGTATGTCTTGTCCTCCAAGGGGACCAATCAGAAATCTGGTATTGGAAATAAACACGACCAATATTTATCACTCAACCTACATCACTAAAACAGATGATCTGGTAATTATCATATTGCTGTTTGTGGAACCTTGTTGTGCGGAAATTAGCTGCCGCATTTCCTATATTGCAACAGTGACAACACTTCAAAAGTACTTAATTGACTGTAAACGCTTTGGGACGTCCTGAGGTTGTGAAAGGCGCTACAGAAATGCAAGTCCTTTCTTTCTTAGGGCCCCGTACAGTGCTGTGTCCTGTACCATTGCTCCCGGTACGGGTGAAGGAATGTTCTCCAGAGGCTCGGGTGAGGGAATGTTATCCAGTGGCTTGGGTGAGGGAATGTTCTCCAGAGGCTCTGGTGAAGGAATGTTTTCCAGTGGCTCGGGTGAGGGAATGTTTTCCAGTGGCTCGGGTGAAGGAATGTTTTCCAGTGGCTCGGGTGAAGGAATGTTCTCCAGTGGCTCGGGTGAAGGAATGTTCTCCAGAGGCTCGGGTGAGGGAATGTTTTCCAGTGGCTCGGGTGAAGGAATGTTCTCCAGTGGCTCGGGTGAAGGAATGTTCTCCAGTGGCTCGGGTGAAGGAATGTTCTCCAGAGCCTCGGGTGAGGGAATGTTTTCCAGTGGCTCGGGTGAGGGATGTTTTCCAGTGGCTCGGGTGAGGGATGTTTTCCAGTGGCTCGGGTGAAGGAATGTCCTCCAGTGGCTCGGGCGAAGGAATGTCCTCCAGAGGCTCGGGTGAGGGAATGTCCTCCAGTGGCTCGGGTGAAAGAATGTTTTCCAGTGGCTCGGTTGAAGGAATGTTTTCCAGTGGCTCGGGTGAGAGAATGTTTTTCAGTGGCTCGGGTGAAGGAATGTTCTCCAGAGCCTCGGGTGAGGGAATGTTTTCCAGTGGCTCGGGTGAGGGAATGTCCTCCAGAGGCTCGGGTGAAGGAATGTTTTCCAGTGGCTCGGTTGAAGGAATGTTTTCCAGTGGCTCGGGTGAGGGAATGTTTTCCAGTGGCTCGGGTGAAGGAATGTCCTCCAGTGGCTCGGGTGAAGGAATGTTTTCCAGTGGCTCGGGTGAGGGAATGTTTTCCAGTGACTCGGTGAAGGAATGTTTTCCAGTGGCTCGGGTGAAGGAATGTTTTCCAGTGGCTCGGGTGAGGGAATGTTTTCCAGTGGCTCGGGTGAGGGAATGTTTTCCAGTGACTCGGTGAAGGAATGTTTTCCAGTGGCTCGGGTGAAGGAATGTTTTCCAGTGGCTCGGGTGAGGGAATGTTTTCCAGTGACTCGGTGAAGGAATGTTTTCCAGTGGCTCAGGTGAGGGAATGTTTTCAAGTGGCTCGGGTGAGGGAATGTTTTCCAGTGGCTCGGGTGAGGGAATGTTTTCCAGTGGCTCGGGTGAAGGAATGTCCTCCAGTGGCTCGGGCGAAGGAATGTCCTCCAGAGGCTCGGGTGAGGGAATGTCCTCCAGTGGCTCGGGTGAAGGAATGTTTTCCAGTGGCTCGGTTGAAGGAATGTTTTCCAGTGGCTCGGGTGAGGGAATGTTTTCCAGTGGCTCGGGTGAAGGAATGTCCTCCAGAGGCTCGGGTGAGGGAATGTTTTCCAGTGGCTCGGGTGAGGGAATGTTTTCCAGAGCCTCGGGTGAGGGAATGTTTTCCAGAGGCTCGGGTGAGGGAATGTTTTCCAGAGCCTCGGGTGAGGGAATGTTTTCCAGTGGCTCGGGTGAAGGAATGTTCTCCAGTGGCTCGGGTGAAGGAATGTTTTCCAGTGGCTCGGGTGAGCGAATGTTTTCCAGTGGCTCGGGTGAGGGAATGTCCTCCAGTGGCTCGGGCGAAGGAATGTTTTCCAGTGGCTCGGGTGAGGGAATGTTTTCCAGTGGCTCGGGTGAGGGAATGTTTCCAGTGGCTCGGGTGAGGGAATGTTTTCCAGTGGCTCGGGTGAGGGAATGTTTTCCAGTGGCTCAGGTGAGGGAATGTCCTCCAGTGGCTCGGGTGAGGGAATGTTTTCCAGTGGCTCAGGTGAGGGAATGTCCTCCAGTGGCTCGGGTGAGGGAATGTTTTCCAGTGGCTCGGGTGAAGGAATGTTCTCCAGTGGCTCGGGTGAGGGAATGTTTTCCAGTGGCTCGGGTGAGCGAATGTTTTCCAGTGGCTCAGGTGAGGGAATGTCCTCCAGTGGCTCGGGCGAAGGAATGTTTTCCAGTGGCTCGGGTGAAGGAATGTCCTCCAGAGGCTCGGGTGAGGGAATGTTTTCCAGTGGCTCGGGCGAAGGAATGTCCTCCAGAGGCTCGGGTGAGGGAATGTTTTCCAGTGGCTCGGGCGAAGGAATGTCCTCCAGAGGCTCGGGTGAGGGAATGTTTTCCAGTGGCTCGGGTGAAGGAATGTCCTCCAGAGGCTCGGGTGAGGGAATGTTTTCCAGTGGCTCGGGTGAGGGAATGTTTTCCAGTGGCTCGGGTGAGGGAATGTTTTCCAGTGGCTCGGGTGAAGGAATGTTTTCCAGTGGCTCGGGTGAGGGAATGTCCTCCAGTGGCTCAGGTGAGGGAATGTTTTCCAGTGGCTCGGGTGAGGGAATGTTTTCCAGTGGCTCGGGTGAGGGAATGTTTTCCAGTGGCTCGGGTGAGGGAGTGTCCTCCAGTGGCTCGGGTGAGGGAATGTTTTCCAGTGGCTCGGGTGAGGGAATGTTTTCCAGTGGTTCAGGTGAGGGAATGTTTTCCAGTGGCTCGGGTGAGGGAGTGTCCTCCAGTGGCTCGGGTGAGGGAATGTCCTCCAGAGGCTCGGGTGAGGGAATATTTACCAGTGGCTCGGGTCAAGGAATGTTTTCCAGTGGCTCGGGTGAGGGATTGTCCTCCAGAGGCTCGGGTGAGGGAATGTTTTCCAGTGGCTCGGGTGAGGGAATGTTTTCCAGTGTCTCGGGTGAAGGAATGTTTTCCAGTGTCTCGGGTGAAGGAATGTTTTCCAGCAGCTCTCCCTCTGGGTTCTGAGATACAGGACATGGGAATGGAAAGTGCCAGCAATGCAGCAGAGGATCAGCGGGTTTGTAAATATTTTGGTCAGAGTTCTGTAGCTCTGGCCTTTGTATCTGGAGTGCAGGAGGGTAGAGGTTATGCTGCAGCTGTACGGGGCCCTGGTTGGATCACACCTGGAGCACTGTGAGCAGTTCTGGGCACCACACATTATTAGGAAGGATATATTGGCCTTGGAAGGAGTGCAGCCTAGGTTTACCAGAATGATACCCAGAATTTAGGGATGGGCAATAAATGCTGGCCTTGCCAGCGACGCCCAGATCCCATGAACGAATATTTAAAAAAAATTCAAGGGTTAAGTTATGAGGAGAGATTACACAAAGTAGGGTTTAGAATTTAGAAGGTTAAGAGGTGATCTGATCGAAGTTTTCAGGATATTAAGGGGAACAGATAGGGTAGATAGAGAGAAACTATTTCTGCTGGTTGGGGATTCTGGGACTGGGGGCGTAGTCTAAAAATTAGAGCCAGACCTTTCAGGAGTGAAATTAGGAAACATTTCTACACACAAAGGGTGGTAGAAGTTTGGAACTCTCTTCTGCAAATGGCAATTGATGCTAGATCAGTTGTTAATTTTAAATCTGAGATTGATAGCTTTTTGTTAACTAAAGGTATTAAAGGATGGGCCAAAGGCGGGTATATGGAGTTAGGTCACAGATCAGCTATGATCTCATTGAATGGGGGTACAGGCTCGCGGGGCTGAATGGTCTACTCCTGTTCCTATGTTCGGCTCGGGTTCTGCTCGATTTTGAGGCTAGCAAAATTTAGTATTTGATGCATTAAGGGGAAGCTAGATAAACACGAGAGAGAAAGGAACAGAAGGATATGCTGTTAGATGTAGATAAAGAGGGGTAGGAGGAGGCTCATGTGGAGCATAAACACCGGCACGGACCAGTTAGGCCGAATGGCCTGTTTCTGTGCTGTACATTCTATGTAATTCTACGTAATTCAACACACTGACTGGATAGTGAGTCACCACTGGATGCAAGGTTAGCACTCACTGTTGTTTGATAAATATTGGTCGTTTCTTTGAACTGGACAGTCAGACTGTGATGCAACACCCGTCAGTACGCAGCTGGCTTTGAGTAAAAGTTGCCGGTATCACCTGTCATTTCCCCTTCCTTCTCCTTAGCACGATTAACATCACATAGTCCTGGCAATATGTTGCAGGCAGATCGATGAGACGGCGCAAAGTCTGCACAAAATGGGTAGGAGAGTAACATTTCACAGCCGAGGAGACACTGAGCAGCTGCTGCCGGATTTTGACCCTATATTTTCTTGTGGTTTCTTCTGGCCTCTTGTTCATCTCCCACTTCCTTCGCTCCACCATTGGCGGCTGTGCCGCCAGCTGCCTGGGCCCTGAGCTCTGCAATACTCGCCCCTCTCCTCCTTTAAGATGCTCCTTAAAACCTGCCTCTTTGATCAAACTTTTAGTCGCCCGAACTAATAGCCCATGTGGCTCGGTGTTAAATTTTCTCTGATAGCGTTCCTGTGAAGCACTTTGGGACGTTTTACTACCTTAAACACACTGTGTAAATGCACGGTGTTGTTGTTGTGAGGTCTGGTCTGGATTTCCCAATCTGTGCTGTGGCAGGGTGTGTACAGTGAGTGAGAAAGTGTTCCCAGGGAGCAGCATTGTCTGGGGACCCTGTCATCCAGCCTTTGTATCGGGAGTGGGAGGTCGTCAAGTGTAGAGAGGAAATCCCAGCCATAAAAGGGTGTTAATCTCCCGTCTTTATTTAAAAAATTACATTATCCTCATTCCAAAAATTCCTTTTTAATTCCTTTATCTGTCTGCACGTCACTTGCACCCAGTGAGTTCCTGCTGCTGGATCTCTGCTTGTAGGGAGCGATCTGTTAGATTTCTAACCATGGCCATGACCAGCAGATAATGTTACTCATTGAAAAGGTTTCATTACTGGCCTTTGGAAATATTGGGCACACGTGCAAGCGGATCCAGTTCTCATTTTGTGCACACGTACAACTACCCCTGTGCTCCTTCCCCTGTCCTGCTCCCTGCTGAAGGTTTGGGTTAAAGGTGGACTGGACACCCTAGTGAGTGATCACCAGGAGACTCACCAGAACAAGGGGAACAACTCCAGGACAAACATCTGGTCAGCAACTGCATTGTGACAGACAACTGCTTACTTACGGAATCGCTGTTAGAAATGTTTTACTCAGGTAGTTTCCATTCTAAATGTCGACATAAAAAGTGTTTCTTGGTATTGTGATGCAGGAGGTAAGATTCGTGGGCAGGAAGTGTGAGCTATATGCAAAACATCTAGGGCTAGATTTTCAGTTGCTTGCGCCAGCAGTTAGCGCCTTAAGAGAAGTGATTTTCGGGCGCTATGCGTGTAGCGCCTGGGCGCAGCGCAGTTTGCGCCCCGCCCCAAATTAAGTTGCCCGTTAGCGCCGGCGCAAAGTTTAGCGGCCGGCCGGATGCGCGCGCAGAAAATGACGTCACATCCTCGTGCAACGCCCTTTGGCCGCCCTGAATCCAAACTTCAGTCGGACCGCCCCATTGTGCGCCTGGCGTCCAGAGCGTTTGTAAAATGGAACGCAACACACCCTGGGGAGCGCAAATTAAAGGGCACTCGTACAAAAGGCACTCTGCATGTGTTGTGTGGATCCTCCTCCTCCTCCTCCTCCTCCTGTTTCTCCCCAGACTTTGCATTTGAAAAAAATACATGCACCCTTCCCCTTTAAGAGCTCACTGGCACCAGAGTGTCTGCCGTGCGCTGCGCCCGAGCTCGGGTGTTGCGCTCTCCACCGCCGGCTTAGCGCCTAAAGATAGTAGTGGAACGCCTCTTTTAGCGCTCCACCAACCTCTTAGGGCGAAGCCACTGAATTTCCGGCAACGGGGCGCTACTTTGGGGCGGGCGATAACTTCGGGCGGGCGCTAAGCTTAGCGCCCCAAAACTGTCTATACTGAAAATCTAGCCCCTAATGTTATAACGATATTTCTGAAATGGGGCAGCTGAAAAGAAGATTACCAACTAAATATTCTTTACCTATGGTGAAGTATCTAAGGTTTCTCTGTTTCAGTGCCTCTGTCTGTCTCTGTGACTATGCGTATCTGACTGGCCTGTCTCTCTGTCTGTCTGTCTGTCTGTCTCTCTGCTTGTCTCTCTGTGTCTCTCTTCCTCTGTATTTCAGTCTGCCTGTCTCTCTTTCTCTCTGTCTGCCTGTCTCTCTTTCTCTCTGCCTGTCTCTCTTTCTCTCTGCCTGTCTCTCTTTCTCTCTGCCTCTCTCTCTCTGCCTCTCCAATCCAATTCCAATTCCAATTAAAATGCTTTATTGGCATGAAAGTTTACAGAGAACCATATTGCCAAAGCTTACATAGCAAAAAGGTACAGTTTTCCAACATTCTGTAGGTGTCAATCGATTTGACATTTGTTGGGTACATACAATATTACTTTTAAACAATATTAATTTTAAACAGTCTTTGTACTTCATTTGGTACGTTCAATATTAATTTTAAACAGTCTTAATTTTAAACAGTCCTCAGGTTGTGACATGTTGTTACATATTTGGCCCCAAGGTATGGTCTGTCTCCTTCTCCTAGGACTAATCTCAATTTTGACAGATCATCCAATTCCTTGAAATCTGGGGTTGTTTGGCTTAGCTTGTTGAATAATATGTTTCTTGATGTGTTGAATTTTTCGCATTTTAGGAGGAAATGCATTTCTGTTTCAACCTCGCCAGCCAGACATTGATCGCATATTCTATTCTCTCTAGGCTGCCAGGATTTCTTGTATCTGCCTTTTTCAATTTCCAGTTGGTGGTCGCTTAGTCTGTACCTGGTGAGGGTCTGTCTCTGTTTTGTGTCTCTGATGGTCGTGAGGTAGTCTGCCAGTTTATATTCTCTTTTTAGGGCCCGGTAACATTCTAATCTGCTTTGGCTTTCGGTTATTTTGTTCCAATGTTCCAGGTAGGTTTCTTTGCATTTTTTAATGATTTGGTTCACTCGGATTGGTGTTTGGGCGGCTGTGTTGGTCTGGGGCTGGTCAGGGTCCGGCTGAGTACTTAGTTTCCGTAGCAGCTGACTCAGGGGACTCTTTTCTGGGTTTAGCTCTTGGGTCTGAAAGGCTTTGAAATGAAGGGTGTCTGGGGAGCTAGATTTGAGGTGATTTAGGAAGTTTAGTGCTCGTTTTTGGATGTTTATTATCAGTGGGTATCTGCCTAGTTCGGCTCTGCATGCATTTGTTGGCGTTTTCCTTTGGGTGCGAAGGATGCTTCGGCAGAATTCTGCATGTAGGGCTTCTATTGTATGTTTTTCCCATTTAGTGTAGCTTTGGTGATTTAGCGGGCCCCATACTTCACTACCGTACAGTGCAATGGGCAGGATTATGCTGTCAAATATTTTGAGCCTGTCTCTCTCTCTCTCTCTCTCTGCCTGTCTCTCTCTCTGTCTGTCTGTCTCTCTGCCTGTCTCTCTCTCTCTGCCTGTCTCTCTGTCTCTCTGCTTGTCTCTCTCTCTTTCTCTGTCTCTGTCTCTCTCTCTCTCTCTCTGCCTGTCTCTTTCTCTCTTCCCATCTCTTTCTCTCTCTGCCTGTCTCTCTCTGTCTCTGTCTCTCTCTCTTTCTCTGTCTCTGTCTCTCTCTTTCTCTCTCTGCCTGTCTCTTTCTCTCTGCCTGTCTCTCTCTCTCTCTCTCTCTGTGCCTGTCTTTGTCTATGTGATTGTCTCTCTCGGTCCATCTTTCTCTTTCTCTGGTACTCTATCTCTCTCTCTCTATCTGTCTCTTCATGGCTCTGTCTGTCTCATAGATACATAGAAGATAGGAGCAGGAGTAGGCCATTCGGCCCCTCGAGCCTGCTCCGCCATTCAATGAGATCATGGCTGATCATCCAAATTCAGTTCCCTGTCCCTGCCTTCTCCCCATATCCCTTGATCCCTTTAGCCTTAAGAAATATACCTAACTCCTTCTTGAATATATTTAATGAATTGGCCTCAACTGCCTTCTGTGGTAGAGAATTCCACAGCTTCACCACTCTCTGGGTGAAGAAATTCCTCCTCATCTCTGTCCTAAATGGCTTACCCCTTATCCTTAGACTGTGACCCCTGATTCTGGACTCCCGGCCATCGGGAACATCCTTCCTGCATTTAGTCTGTCTAGTCCTGTTAGAATTTTATAAGTTTCAATGAGATCCCTTCTCATTCTTCTAAACTCCAGCGATTATAAGCCCAATCTGTTAAGTCTGTGAGTTGTTCAAGTAATTAATACTCAGACTTAATCAGTAACAATAAAACAGGTCTTTACTGGTTGGAGGTAGGGACTACACTGAATACAAGATTACTGCACAGTGCTTATATACCGGTGTGTTCACCCCCGGTATTACGTCTACAGCAGCCTGAGAAAGTAGTACATCTCTTAAGGTGGAACAGGCTTAAGCTCTCTTAAGGTGGAACAGGTTACATACACAACACTCCTCCCTTCTTAGCTTTATAGTCACCCCCCCATTTAACATAACGTAATAACATATATACATATATAACTTCATGTTTAACGTAACATATCACAGATTCAGTCTCTGCGGAAAACAGTTCACAGATTCAATCTCTGTGGTGTAGTCGGTTCACGTTACTCATTCAATAGTCCTTTCATGGATTTAACAGCTTGAACTTCCGAACTGATTTGGCTCCGTTCGGAGGGACCACGTGTGTGATCTGGTAGAGGTGATAATGGTTCAGATGGGTCATCTTCTGTTTTTACTTTTCCTTTTCTGCTTCTTGGAGACTCTCTGGGCTCCATTGTCAGCTGCCAGCTGCATGCGCAGTTCCTCCTTCTCTTCCTCCTTTTTTCGTAGTAGAGCCACCTTCTCCCGATGTTCCGTAGACTTTTGGTGCTCCTCCATGATTTCTGTATGGTGGGAGTCGAAGTTACAAGTTGGGCAGGACAGGACATAGTAATATTCGGAGTCGTCCGACAGGTCAGCGAGAGGGTCGTCTATTTCCTCCATACCCAGCTGGACGTTAGCCAGCTCTTGTTCCAAATCCAGACATCTTTCCTGAAGAGACTTCTTCATGTGTACCTCTGCATCCAGCTTTTTCTGGGCTTTCAGCAAGTCGTTTACTAGTGACCTCATTTGTGATTTTAATACTTCAACTTCCTTTGGAGATTGATTGATCGGACTATGCAATCCCTCTACCGGAGCAGCTGTTTCAGCGGTCTGTTGTTCTACATTGACATGAGTCAGCGTACTTTTGGCATCCAATGGCTGCTCTGTTGCAGTCGTTTCAGTCTGTGTCGTCACATCAGCCATCTCAATGACTTTTGAGAGCTCCGAAACCTTTTCCTTTGAAGATCGCAGCTCGTGTTCAAGTTTTTCCCATTTCAGAGTCTTGTCCCTCAGCATATGAAGGAGTTGGCTGACCGTTAACTCTTCTGACACCAGATTATGGCACGCACCTTCAGAACCTAAATCAGCTTTGATTCGTTCGGCCTCCTCGCGCAGATGGTTGGTGTGCTCCTGCTCCATTTTCTCCATCAGTTGCTTCTGTTGCCTTTCCAGATTCTCCCACTCTGTAACAAAGAACTTTTTTATTTCATTCATCTCTTGCTCAAAACGGCGAATCATTTGTTCTAATTGCTGTTGTAGTTTGAAATGGAGTTGAGTTCGAGCCCAGTGTCCCTCAAGAATGTGCATATCAGTAGACTTGACAGACTCAGAATTCTCTGTTAAACTATGTTGTTGTTGCTCAGTGGAATTCTGTGCTGAAACTTTGGCCTAGAAATTCACTAGCCTTAGCGCCGCTTTTGAGGCGCTAGAGGGACTAGCGCCAGAGATATGGCCAGTTGAAAAATTCCCTGGGGCCCTAAAGCGGCGTTGCACCGGTAGCGCTGCGCCGGCACCGATGACGTCATCGGTGTGCGCAGCGTCCCGGTTGCCATGCCGACGGGCCCCAGCGCCGAAATTCAGTTGCGGCCGCCTCGCCCGTGGCAGCCGCAACTAAGACTCTGGCAACAGAGTCCAACATGTGTTTGCGCCGGCGCATTAAAGGCCCCGTGGCGGCCGGCCGCTTTCCCGCCGGCCGCCTGCCCGCAGCTCCCTCCCCGGACTTCTCCCCCCCCCCCCCCCCCCCACCCCGGAACAGATGCAAGCCCGGCACTTGTCCGAGGTGCCGGGCTCATTTTTAAACAGATTTGCGCGGGCCGCGGCCGGGTGCAGGCAGCTCCTCCTTAACGGAAGGAGGAGGCCTGCACTTCCCCAGCCTGCCACACCGCATCGGGTGCCGCAGCGCCGGAATTGCGGCGCTAAACGGCAGTTAGCGCCCTTTTCCAGGCGCTAAGACCCTTCAGTAGCGCCGGCAGCCGTTTGGGCGCGGCGCTACTGAATTTTTGGCGCGCGCAGGGGGACTTAGCGCCGGCACTAACTTCCGGCGCTAAAGCCCTGGCTAAGCCAAAACCCAATTTCTAGGCCTTTGTCTTTTGCACATGGGTTGGTCTTACCATCATCAGTTCTAGAGTCTGGGCTGATTATCTGCACCGAGTTCTCACTCTTTATGGCTTTTAGCGAATGCCAGTCCATATTTATGTTTCTAAACCACTCCCGGCCTAGTAGTGGTGGACCTCCCTCCGGTAGCACATATAAGTCCATTATTTGACTTCCTTCGCCCTTGTTGGCCACTGCAACCTTTATTGTCCCGATGGGGTACACTCTCTGCCCCGTGTAGGTTGTCAATATAATCTCCGTATCCTGTAGGAATATGTTGGAATAACCTTCTGTAATCTTTCTTATTCATGACCGACAATGCCGATCCAGTGTCCAATTCCATTTTTACTTGGACTCCTTCTATCTGAAGAGTAACCCAAATTGTCTGGAGGTCTGCACCCTTACCAACGTTGAGTACCCTTAAGCTAGCCAGTTCAATACTGCTTAAGCCAGCCAGTTCATTACTGCTAGCGTCTGAATCGGACTCCTGTTCGGCCACCTTGTGTACTTTTGCGTATTTTCCTTGCGGTGACTTCTTGTTGCTGGTCTTCTTCCCTGACCTGCATACACTAGCTATATGTCCAAGCCTACCACAAGTTCTACATTCTTGGTTTTTAAACCAACACTGGTTCTGATCATGCGTTGTCTTTCCACAACGATAACATTTGCCAGAACTCACACCCAATTTGTGTGCACTGAGCTCTGGTGACCGTAGCTGCATTACTGCCGTGCCTCTCGCTGCGGCTTCGTGTGCTGCTGCCATAGTGACTGCCTTCTCAAGCGTCAGCTCATTCTCCTCGAGCAGTCGCTTTTGTGTATCCTGTTTAAATAAACCACACACAAATTTGTCTCGTAGTGCATCTGTCAGTCCCGTTCCAAACTGGCAATATTTCGCTAATTTACGCAATTCCAGCAAATATTCAGCATTGCTTTCATGCTGTAGCTGCCTTCTATCGTAAAATTTAAATCGTTCCGCTAGCATCAGCGGCGTGGGGTTTAGATGATCTTTCAGGACAGTAACAATCTCATCGAACGTCTTATCCGCCGGTTCATCTGGTGATAACAGGTGTTTCAATTGCCCGTATGTCTTCGCACCCATTAAATTTAATAATGTTAGTGCTTTATCAGCCTCACGAATTTTATTGGCCTTACAATAATTTTTAACTCGTTCAACATATATGGCCCAATCTTCGATGTCACTATCAAAGTTGCTAATATTCCCGTGTTTAGGCATTGTAGTACTTTATCAGATTTGCAATTTCTCAGATTTTTTTTTTTTACTGCTATCCAAGATGGCGGCTTCCCGCTCTTGCCGTCGTCCTCCGCCCACAAAATGGCGGTTTTCCCGCGCTTGCCGGTCTTCACCCGTCCCCCGACGCCGTCTCCCTTCAGCCCCGAGTGCGGCCCTTATCTCCGCCGCGATCGATGGCCCGCGCTTTTCACCGCGGCTCTCGCGCCTTCAGTTTCTGCCGACGCTGCGCCTTTCAGCCCGAGTGCGGCCCTTATCAGGGATTGCGATCGATGGCCCTTCTACCTCCGACTTCCCCCAGCCCTGTCTTTGCAGCCAACGCTGCTTGGCTTACCCACCACCGAGGTTGAAAAAGAAGCTGCAGGATGTCTTCTGTCCTCCAGTTTTCAGTCGCTGATGGAGGCTTCAGGGTCCTAATGCCTGTCGCTTCCAGTGGGGTGGTGAGATTTGAAACCTCTCTTCAACGTCCTGTCTGTGGACGAAGCCGCCGTGGAATAACTGCCGCAGGGTAAGAACCTGACTCGTCGCCAGTGTTAAGTCTGTGAGTTGTTCAAGTAATTAATACTCAGACTTAATCAGTAACAATAAAACAGGTCTTTACTGGTTGGAGGTAGGGACTACACTGAATACAAGATTACTGCACAGTGCTTATATACCGGTGTGTTCACCCCCGGTATTACGTCTACAGCAGCCTGAGAAAGTAGTACATCTCTTAAGGTGGAACAGGCTTAAGCTCTCTTAAGGTGGAACAGGTTACATACACAACACAATCGACCCAATCTCTCCTCATATGTCATTCCTGCCATCCCAGGTATCAGTCTGGTGAATCTTCGCTGCACTCCCTCCATGGCAAGAACATCCTTCCTCAGATAAGGCGACCAAAACTGCACACAATACTCAAGATGTGGTCTCACCAAGACCCTGTACAACTGCAGCAAGACATCCTTGTTCCTGTACTCGAACCCTCTCGCTACGAAGGCCAACATACCATTTGCCTTCTTAAACGCCTGCTGCACCTGCATGCTTACCTTCAGCGACTGGTACACAAGGACACCCAGGTCTCGTTGCACTTCCCCTTCTCCCAATCTATTGCCGTTCAGATAATAATCTGCCTTCCTGTTTTTGCCACCAAAGTGGATAACCTCACATTTATCCACATTATACTGCATCTGCCATGCATCTGCCCAATCACCCAACCTGTCCAAATCATACTGGAGTTTCTCGGCATCCTCCTCACAGCACACACGCCCACCCAGCTTTGTGTAATCTGCAAACTTGGAGATATTACATCTAGTTCCCTCGTCTAGATCATTAATATATATTGTGAATAGCTGGGGTCCCAGCACCGATCCCTGCAGTACCCCACTAATCACTGCCTCCCACTCGGAAAAAGACCTGTTTATTCCAACTCTTTGCTTCCTGTCTGCCAACCAGTTCTCTATCCAAGTCAGTACCTTGCCCCCAATCCCATGTGCCTTAACTTTACACGCTAATCTCTTATGCGGGACCTTATCGAAAGCCTTCTGAAAGCCCAAATATACCACATCCACTGGTTCTCCCTTATCTATTTTACCAGTTACATCCTCAAAAAATTCCAGTGGATTAGTCAAGCATGATTTACCTTTCGTAAATCCATGTTGACTTTGTCCGATCCTGTCACTGTTTTCCAAGCGACATCTTTTATAATGGACTCTAGCATTATCCCCACTACCGATGTCAGGCTTACCGGCCTATAATTCCCCATTTTCTCTCTACCACCTTTTTTGAATAGTGGGGTAACATTAGCTACCCTCCAATCCATGGGAACTGTTCCAGAGTCTATAGAATTTTGGAAGATGACCAGCAATGCATCTACTATTTCTAGGGCCACTTCCTTAAGTACCCTAGGATGTAGATTATCAGGCCCTGGGGATTTATTGGCCTTCAATCCCATCAATTTCCCTAACATCATTTCCCTACAAATACTGATTTCTTTCAGTTCCTCCCTCTCATTAGACCCTATGTTCCCTGACATCTCTGGGAGGCTATTTGTGTCCTCCTTTGTGAAGACAGAACCAAAGTATGTATTTAATTGGTCTGCCATTTCTTTGTTTCCCATTATAAATTCCCCTGATTCTGACTGCAAGGGACCTATGCTTGACTTCACCAATCTTTTTCTCTTCACATATCTATAGAAGCTTTTACATTCAGTTTTTATGTTCCCTGCAAGCTTACACTCATACTCTATTTTCCCCCTCTTAATTAATCCCTTTGTCCTCCTTTGTTGAATCCTAAACTGCTCCCATTCCTCAGGTTTACTGCTTTTTCTGGCCAATTTATATGTCCTCTACTTGGATCTTATGCTATCCCTAATTTCCCTTGTTAGCCACAGTTGATTCACCTTTTTTGTTTTATTTTTATGCCAAACAGGGATGAACAAATTCTGTAGTTCATCCATGCGATCTTTAAATGTTTGCCATTGCCTGTCCACCGTCAACCCTTTAAGTAACATTCCCCAATCAGTCCTACCCAACTCGCGCCTCATACCATCGTAGTTTCCTTTATTTAAATTCAGGACCCGTCTCTGAGTCAAATACTTCACTCTCCATCTTAATGAAGAATTCTATCATATTATGATCGTTCTGCCCCAAGGGGCCTCACACAACAAGATTGCTAATTAATCCTTTCTCATTACATAATACCCAGTCTAAGATGGCCTGATCTCTAGTTGGTTCCTCGACATATTGGTCCAGGAAACCATCCCGTATACACTCCAGGAATTCCTCCTCCACAGTATTGTTACTAATTTGGTTAGCCCAATCTATATGTAGGTTAAAGTCACCCATGATAACTGCTGTGCCCTTATTGCACGCATCTCTAATTTCCCATTTAATGCCATCCCCAACCTCAGCATTACTGTTTGGGGGTCTGTATACAACTCCCACTAACGTTTTCTGTCCCTTGGTATTTCTCAGCTCTACCCATACAGATTCTACATCGTGTGGAGATGCCGGTGTTGGACTGGGGTGGACAAATGTGAGAAGTCACACAACACCAGGTTATAGTCCAACAGTTTTATTTGAAATCACATGCTTTCGGAGCACTGCTCCTTCATCAGATGAAGTGAAGAGAAGCATATAGACACAGCATATATAGTCAGAGAGCACTGCCAGATGATTACAGGTAATCTTTCTAACTGCCCTTTATCACACCTCGGCAGAGAGATAATCACAGCAATTAAAGGTGTGAATGGTGTCCAAACAGGTCAGTCAGGAAAACATTACATCAAAGAACAATGAGGTGGGGTCACAAGGGGTCAAATGTTGCAGATGCTGGGGTCTGTATGAAAAACAAAAAACAAACAAAATTTTTTTTTGCTGGAAATCACAGCAGGCCCGGCCACATCTGTGTAGAGAGAACAAGCCAACTACAACTCGAGTCTGGATGACTCTACGTCAGGTGGGGTTACATGTAGCGTGACACGAACCCAAGATCCCGGTTGAGGCCGTCCTCATGGGTGCGGAACTTGGCTATCAGTTTCTGCTCGACGATTTTGCGTTGTCGTGTGTCTCGAAGGCCGCCTTGGAGAATGCTTACCCAAAGATCGGAGGCTGAATGTCCTTGACTGCTGAAGTGTTCCCCGACTGGGAGGGAACACTCCTGCCTGGTGATTGTTGTGCGGTGTCCGTTCATCCGTTGTCGCAGTGTCTGCATGGTCTCGCCGATGTACCATGCTCCGGGGCATCCTTTCCTGCAACATATGAGGTAGACAACGTTGGCCGAGTCACATGAGTATGTACCATGTACCTGGTGGGTGGTGTCCTCACATGTGATGATGGTATCTGTGTTGATGATCTGGCATGTCTTGCAGAGGTTGCTGTGGCAGGGTTGAGTGGTGGCGTGGTCGCTGTTCTCCTGAAAGCTGGGTAATTTGCTGCGGACGATGGTCTGTTTGAGGTTAGACGGCTGTTTGAAGGCGAGTAGTGGAGGCGTGGGGATGGCCTTGGTGAGGTGTTCATCATCGATGACATGTTGAAGGCTGCGAAGAACATGGCGTAGTTTCTCCGCTCCGGGGAAATACTGGACGACGAAGGGTGCTCTGTTGGTTGTGTCCCGTGTTTGTCTTCTGAGGAGGTCTATGCGATTTTTCGCTGTGGTCCGTCGGAACTGTCGATCGACGAGTCGAGCGTCATATCCCGTTCTTACGAGGGCGTCTTTCAGCGTCTGTAGGTGTCCATCGCATTCCTCCTCGTCTGAGCAGATCCTGTGTATTCGCAGGGCTTGTCCATAGGGGATGGCTTCTTTAACGTGGTTAGGGTGGAAGCTGGAGAAGTGGAGCATGGTGAGGTTGTCCGTGGGCTTGCGGTAGAGTGAAGTGCTGAGGTGTCCATCTTTGATGGAGATTCGTGTGTCCAAGAATGAAACTGATTCTGAGGAGTAGTCCATGGTGAGTTTGATGGTGGGATGGAACTTGTTGATGTTATCGTGTAGTCTTTTCAGTGATTCTTCGCCGTGGGTCCATAATCACCAGGCAGGAGTGTTCCCTCCCAGTCGGGGAACACTTCAGCAGTCAAGGACATTCAGCCTCCGATCTTCGGGTAAGCATTCTCCAAGGCGGCCTTCGAGACACACGACAACGCAAAATCGTCGAGCAGAAACCGATAGC
>NC_141017.1:41088689-41101189 GCF_052327205.1 Somniosus microcephalus | reverse complement strand
TGGTGCAGACCCTCACACTGTTCACTGGAATCTGTGGGATGGTGCAGACCCTCACACTGTTCACTGGAATCTGTGCGATGGTGCAGACCCTCACACTGTTCACTGGAATCTGTGGGATGGTGCAGACCCTCACACTGTTCACTGGAATCTGTGCGATGGTGCAGACCCTCACACTGTTCACTGGAATCTGTGCGATGGTGCAGACCCTCACACTGTTCACTGGAATCTGTGCGATGGTGCAGACCCTCACACTGTTCACTGGAATCTGTGCGATGGTGCAGACCCTCACACTGTTCACTGGAATCTGTGCGATGGTGCAGACCCTCACACTGTTCACTGGAATCTGCAATGGTGCAGACCCTCACACTGTTCACTGGAATCTGTGGGATGGTGCAGACCCTCACACTGTTCACTGGAATCTGTGGGTTAGTGCAGACCCTCACACTGTTCACTGGAATCTGTGCGATGGTGCAGACCCTCACACTGTTCACTGGAATCTGTGCGATGGTGCAGACCCTCACACTGTTCACTGGAATCTGTGCGATGGTGCAGACCCTCACACTGTTCACTGGAATCTGTGGGATGGTGCAGACCCTCACACTGTTCACTGGAATCTGTGGGATGGTGCAGACCCTCACACTGTTCACTGGAATCTGTGGGATGGTGCAGACCCTCACACTGTTCACTGGAATCTGTGGGATGGTGCAGACCCTCACACTGTTCACTGGAATCTGTGCGATGGTGCAGACCCTCACACTGTTCACTGGAATCTGTGCGATGGTGCAGACCCTCACTGTTCACTGGAATCTGTGCGATGGTGCAGACCCTCACACTGTTCACTGGAATCTGTGCGATGGTGCAGACCCTCACTGTTCACTGGAACCTGTGGGATGGTGCAGACCCTCACACTGTTCACTGGAATCTGTGCGATGGTGCAGACCCTCACACTGTTCACTGGAATCTGTGCGATGGTGCAGACCCTCACACTGTTCACTGGAATCTGTGCGATGGTGCCGACCCTCACACTGTTCACTGGAATCTGTGCGATGGTGCAGACCCTCACACTGTTCACTGGAATCTGTGGGATGGTGCAGACCCTCACACTGTTCACTGGAATCTGTGCGATGGTGCAGACCCTCACACTGTTCACTGGAATCTGTGCGATGGTGCAGACCCTCACACTGTTCACTGGAATCTGTGGGATGGTGCAGACCCTCACACTGTTCACTGGAATCTGTGCGATGGTGCAGACCCTCACACTGTTCACTGGAATCTGTGCGATGGTGCAGACCCTCACTGTTCACTGGAATCTGTGCGATGGTGCAGACCCTCACACTGTTCACTGGAATCTGTGCGATGGTGCAGACCCTCACTGTTCACTGGAACCTGTGGGATGGTGCAGACCCTCACACTGTTCACTGGAATCTGTGCGATGGTGCAGACCCTCACACTGTTCACTGGAATCTGTGCGATGGTGCAGACCCTCACACTGTTCACTGGAATCTGTGCGATGGTGCCGACCCTCACACTGTTCACTGGAATCTGTGCGATGGTGCAGACCCTCACACTGTTCACTGGAATCTGTGCGATGGTGCAGACCCTCACACTGTTCACTGGAATCTGTGCGATGGTGCAGACCCTCACACTGTTCACTGGAATCTGTGCGATGGTGCAGACCCTCACACTGTTCACTGGAATCTGTGCGATGGTGCAGACCCTCACACTGTTCACTGGAATCTGTGGGATGGTGCAGACCCTCACACTGTTCACTGGAATCTGTGCGATGGTGCAGACCCTCACACTGTTCACTGGAATCTGTGCGATGGTGCAGACCCTCACACTGTTCACTGGAATCTGTGGGATGGTGCAGACCCTCACACTGTTCACTGGAATCTGTGCGATGGTGCAGACCCTCACACTGTTCACTGGAATCTGTGGGATGGTGCAGACCCTCACACTGTTCACTGGAATCTGTGCGATGGTGCAGACCCTCACACTGTTCACTGGAATCTGTGCAATGGTGCAGACCCTCACACTGTTCACTGGAATCTGTGCAATGGTGCAGACCCTCACACTGTTCACTGGAATCTGTGCGATGGTGCAGACCCTCACACTGTTCACTGGAATCTGTGGGTTAGTGCAGACCCTCACACTGTTCACTGGAATCTGTGCGATGGTGCAGACCCTCACACTGTTCACTGGAATCTGTGGGATGGTGCAGACCCTCACACTGTTCACTGGAATCTGTGGGATAGTGCAGACCCTCACACTGTTCACTGGAATCTGTGCAATGGTGCAGACCCTCACACTGTTCACTGGAATCTGTGCGATGGTGCAGACCCTCACACTGTTCACTGGAATCTGCAATGGTGCAGACCCTCACACTGTTCACTGGAATCTGTGGGATGGTGCAGACCCTCACACTGTTCACTGGAATCTGTGGGTTAGTGCAGACCCTCACACTGTTCACTGGAATCTGTGCGATGGTGCAGACCCTCACACTGTTCACTGGAATCTGTGCGATGGTGCAGACCCTCACACTGTTCACTGGAATCTGTGCGATGGTGCAGACCCTCACACTGTTCACTGGAATCTGTGGGATGGTGCAGACCCTCACACTGTTCACTGGAATCTGTGGGATGGTGCAGACCCTCACACTGTTCACTGGAATCTGTGGGATGGTGCAGACCCTCACACTGTTCACTGGAATCTGTGCGATGGTGCAGACCCTCACACTGTTCACTGGAATCTGTGGGATGGTGCAGACCCTCACACTGTTCACTGGAATCTGTGCGATGGTGCAGACCCTCACACTGTTCACTGGAATCTGTGCGATGGTGCAGACCCTCACTGTTCACTGGAATCTGTGCGATGGTGCAGACCCTCACACTGTTCACTGGAATCTGTGCGATGGTGCAGACCCTCACTGTTCACTGGAACCTGTGGGATGGTGCAGACCCTCACACTGTTCACTGGAATCTGTGCGATGGTGCAGACCCTCACACTGTTCACTGGAATCTGTGCGATGGTGCAGACCCTCACACTGTTCACTGGAATCTGTGCGATGGTGCCGACCCTCACACTGTTCACTGGAATCTGTGCGATGGTGCAGACCCTCACACTGTTCACTGGAATCTGTGGGATGGTGCAGACCCTCACACTGTTCACTGGAATCTGTGCGATGGTGCAGACCCTCACACTGTTCACTGGAATCTGTGCGATGGTGCAGACCCTCACACTGTTCACTGGAATCTGTGCGATGGTGCAGACCCTCACACTGTTCACTGGAATCTGTGGGATGGTGCAGACCCTCACACTGTTCACTGGAATCTGTGCGATGGTGCAGACCCTCACACTGTTCACTGGAATCTGTGGGATGGTGCAGACCCTCACACTGTTCACTGGAATCTGTGCGATGGTGCAGACCCTCACACTGTTCACTGGAATCTGTGCAATGGTGCAGACCCTCACACTGTTCACTGGAATCTGTGCAATGGTGCAGACCCTCACACTGTTCACTGGAATCTGTGCGATGGTGCAGACCCTCACACTGTTCACTGGAATCTGTGGGTTAGTGCAGACCCTCACACTGTTCACTGGAATCTGTGCGATGGTGCAGACCCTCACACTGTTCACTGGAATCTGTGGGATGGTGCAGACCCTCACACTGTTCACTGGAATCTGTGGGATAGTGCAGACCCTCACACTGTTCACTGGAATCTGTGCAATGGTGCAGACCCTCACACTGTTCACTGGAATCTGTGCGATGGTGCAGACCCTCACACTGTTCACTGGAATCTGCAATGGTGCAGACCCTCACACTGTTCACTGGAATCTGTGGGATGGTGCAGACCCTCACACTGTTCACTGGAATCTGTGGGTTAGTGCAGACCCTCACACTGTTCACTGGAATCTGTGCAATGGTGCAGACCCTCACACTGTTCACTGGAATCTTTGCGATGGTGCAGACCCTCACACTGTTCACTGGAATCTGTGCGATGGTGCAGACCCTCACACTGTTCACTGGAATCTGTGGGATGGTGCAGACCCTCACACTGTTCACTGGAATCTGTGGGATGGTGCAGACCCTCACACTGTTCACTGGAATCTGTGGGATGGTGCAGACCCTCACACTGTTCACTGGAATCTGTGCGATGGTGCAGACCCTCACACTGTTCACTGGAATCTGTGGGATGGTGCAGACCCTCACTGTTCACTGGAATCTGTGCGATGGTGCAGACCCTCACACTGTTCACTGGAATCTGTGCAATGGTGCAGACCCTCACTGTTCACTGGAATCTGTGCAATGGTGCAGACCCTCACTGTTCACTGGAATCTGTGCGATGGTGCAGACCCTCACACTGTTCACTGGAATCTGTGCGATGGTGCAGACCCTCACACTGTTCACTGGAATCTGTGCGATGGTGCAGACCCTCACACTGTTCACTGGAATCTGTGCGATGGTGCAGACCCTCACACTGTTCACTGGAATCTGCGATGGTGCAGACCCTCACACTGTTCACTGGAATCTGTGCGATGGTGCAGACCCTCACACTGTTCACTGGAATCTGTGCGATGGTGCAGACCCTCACACTGTTCACTGGAATCTGTGCAATGGTGCAGACCCTCACACTGTTCACTGGAATCTGTGCGATGGTGCAGACCCTCACACTGTTCACTGGAATCTGTGGGATGGTGCAGACCCTCACACTGTTCACTGGAATCTGTGCGATGGTGCAGACCCTCACACTGTTCACTGGAATCTGTGCGATGGTGCAGACCCTCACACTGTTCACTGGAATCTGTGCGATGGTGCAGACCCTCACACTGTTCACTGGAATCTGTGCGATGGTGCAGACCCTCACACTGTTCACTGGAATCTGTGGGATGGTGCAGACCCTCACACGATTCACTGGAATCTGTGGGATGGTGCAGACCCTCACACTGTTCACTGGAATCTGTGGGATGGTGCAGACCCTCACACTGTTCACTGGAATCTGTGGGATGGTGCAGACCCTCACACTGTTCACTGGAATCTGTGCGATGGTGCAGACCCTCACACTGTTCACTGGAATCTGTGGGATGGTGCAGACCCTCACACTGTTCACTGGAATCTGTGCGATGGTGCAGACCCTCACACTGTTCACTGGAATCTGTGGGATGGTGCAGACCCTCACACTGTTCACTGGAATCTGTGCGATGGTGCAGACCCTCACTCTGTTCACTGGAATCTGTGCAATGATGCAGACCCTCACACTGTTCACTGGAATCTGTGCGATAGTGCAGACCCTCACACTGTTCACTGGAATCTGTGCGATGGTGCAGACCCTCACTCTGTTCACTGGAATCTGTGCAATGATGCAGACCCTCACACTGTTCACTGGAATCTGTGCGATGGTGCAGACCCTCACACTGTTCACTGGAATCTGTGCGATAGTGCAGACCCTCACACTGTTCACTGGAATCTGTGCGATGGTGCAGACCCTCACACTGCTCACTGGAATCTGTGGGATGGTGCAGACCCTCACACTGTTCACTGGAATCTGTGCGATGGTGCAGACCCTCACACTGTTCACTGGAATCTGTGCGATGGTGCAGACCCTCACACTGTTCACTGGAATCTGTGGGATGGTGCAGACCCTCACACTGCTCACTGGAATCTGTGGGATGGTGCAGACCCTCACACTGTTCACTGGAATCTGTGCGATGGTGCAGACCCTCACACTGTTCACTGGAATCTGTGCAATGGTGCAGACCCTCACACTGTTCACTGGAATCTGTGCAATGGTGCAGACCTGTTTTGTTCATAAATAAATAGACGTTTTCATTATGAACAGCTAGCTTGAGCTAGTCATTTATTCAGCCATGTGGACTTGTGTACAGGCATCCATCTTGACTACTGCCTTGTGGGTAGCCCACTCTTAAACATACAGCTCCACCTAGTGTACCATTCTAGAATGACATGTTACTGATCATTACATCCCCCTTCCTTAGAGGTTAAACAAAATCAATATCAATCAATCATAACGACATAAACATCTTCACAACAGTCAACATATTTTCAAAGCTTTACTTTATGAACTCTAAGCTTTTCATTCTTTTATTATAGTTTTCTTTGTACTCAAAGTTTAAGTCTATCAGGCTTTTTTACTTCACGTGTGGATCTTCTCAGCACAGGTAAGTCTGATGTGTTTTCATGAGAGCCTGTATGTGTGTTTGTGTTAGATTGTTCTGGTGGTGAGTGACAAGATTCAGTTGCGGCATTGTCATCGATTTGCTCTTGGATAGTTTCTTGTGTTTTCAGGAGGGAACGGCGGTTCCTCCTGAGAATCTGTCCTTCCTCAGTTCTAACGGTGTAAGACCTTGGTCCTACTTCCTCAAGAACTGTAGCTTTCCTGTTCCATGCATTTGGATCCGCAATCCTGACAACATCATCCCTTGTCAATGGTTTCAGAGTTTTGGATGACTTGTCATAGTGTGATTTCTGTTTCAGCTTTAACAGTTGAAGTCTCTGTCTTAGTTCCTTACTCTGCTTTTCTTTTGCATAGCAGGGTAGCGTGGTCCGCAACTTGCGACCCATTAGGAGTTCAGCAGGTGAAGAACCACAGTCTAAAGGGGAGGCTCGGTAGCTCAGCAGGGCAAGTTAAGGATCAGACTTGCTTTCTGTTGCTTTCTTCAGTAGCTGTTTGAGAACTTGAACACCTTTCTCTGCCTTACCATTCGACTGAGCATACAGAGGACTGGATGTGATGTGTTGAAAGTCATAATGTGCTGCAAACTGTTGCCACCCCTTACAGTTGAAGCACGGACCATTGTCGCTAATTCCATGTCTGGCGAAGATGGATTTAACATGCATTATGACACTGCTTGCTGATGTGCTTGAGAGCAGCGCCATCCCAGGATAGTTAGAATAGTAGTCAATCACTATTAGATAGTCTTTACCATTCAAATGAAAGAGGTCCATACCAACCTTTTGCCATGGTGCTGTTGGTAAGTCAGCTACTATCATTGGTTCCTTTGCTTGTTTGTTTTGGTGTTTCTGACATGTCTCACATATGCCTATCATGTTCTCAATGTCCTTATTTATGCCAGGCCAATAAACAGTGTCTCTTGCTCTCCTTTTGCATTTTTCAATTCCGAGGTGTCCCTCATGAATCCTTTTGAGCATGTCTTGACGTAGAGCCTGTGGAATGATTATTCTGTTCTGTTTTAGTAATAGTCCACTTGCGACACTTAACTCTGACCTGATGTGATAGTACTTTGGACAGGAACCTTTTGGCCAACCATGATGAATGTTCTCTATTACTGTTTGTAACACTGTGGCCTAGAAATTGGGTTGGTAGCGCCGGCGCTGAGCGCCTAAAGAGACCTAGAATTGGGGCGAAGCGCTATGCTGGGGCGGACGCTATGAAGATAGCGCCAACTCAGATATTGACTATACATTTAGCGCCTGCGCTAAGTGTTTGCGCGCGCCCGCGAGCGCAAGCAGCTCATGACGTCATTTCAGTGTGCAACGCCTTTTAGGAGCGCCTGAGCGCATATTGGGTGGCGCCCGGAGCCTTAGCGCCCAGCGCTATTAGTGACAGTTCGAGGGAGGGCTAACAGGCCCTTCTCGGAGTAGGGGGGCGCTATTTAAAGGGGACAGCTCTACTGCAGAATCTTCTGCCACTTGGCCTGCTCATTGCGCTCGCTGCTAGAGAGAGTTGGCGAGCTAATGTGGAGCGGAGTTCTGGGATTTGAGCTTTACAGTACTTGGTACCTTCAACCCTGTCCGAGGCACTTGCACCACTACACCTAAAAGCCTTTTGACCAACTGGCATCGGAATGGGAGCTTGTTTGGAGGGCGACGGACCTCATCTGCACTCTGTGCAGCAGTCATGACGACCTGCCTTGCCCTGCGGGGAGACAGTGGCCAAACTTGCCTATCCCCCCTGCGTTGCTCCATGGCGCTTGGTCCGGCAACTGGTTCATCCTCAGAGCCACCCCCCCTCCCCTCCAGGGGACTACAGTCCCCAGTCTGCAGATGTCTCCGCTCCCCGGATTCTGCAACGGCTGGTCCGGATTCCTCCTGGTCCTCGCCTCTGGTGGCACTGGCACTGGCAGCTTCAGCGCATTGAGCCCGAGTTGGTGCTGCTTCATCTGAAAGTGGGAGGTGGAAGAGTGGCTTTAGCAAAAGGACAGGTTTGCTGAAAGGCATGCCAGATTGCGGCAAGGCTCTGACATGGCTGCACACTGAGGATGCATGCTGGCGGGGGGACCAAGTGGAAGGCAACAGGTGGAAAATGTGAGAGTCTTACCCTCGCTGTCGGTAATGGGGTCGGCAGATGCAGTGGTCACTGGACCAGACAGACGTCCTCCAAGTATCTGGTGCACTCTCTCCTCCAGATCCGTGAGAGTGACCACTTGTGCAGGTCCGCCACCGGTTCGACGCTGCTCCTTTCTAATCTGTGCCATCTTGGACTGCAGGGGAAAGAAGGGGAGGTTCTGTTACATGAGGCCTTGAGACCTCATCGCATGCCCCCCATGGTGCAAGAGCCCTTATATAAGGCCTTGAGACCTCATCGCATGCCCCCCATGGTGCAAGAGCCCTTACATGAGGCCTTGAGACATCTGTCCATGTGTGTGGCCAGAAAGGGCCATGGATGCATACTGACAGATGGCCATTGGCGCATCATTGCAGCAGGGTGCCCGAAGTCAGCTGCAGATGGAGGGAAGCACAAGTTTGGTAAACCATCACTCACCCTAACGATCCGTGTGAGGTTGTTGAATTTCTTCCTGCACTGAACAGGGGTCCTGGTCACCATGCTGCTGGAATTCACCCTCACAGCAACCTCCCTCCAAGATCGTCGATAAGCCTTCTGATTTGGCCTCTTGCCATTATCCGGATACAGGACCTCTCGACGGTGTTCAACTGCAGCCACCAAGTGGTCCAGAGCCTCAGTGCTGAAGCGCTCTGCTTTCTGCCTAACCTTCTCCATAATGCACAAGTTTCTAACGCCAGACAAGGGCGAGCGCCGAATCTGAGGCCTTCAGGGCGTTGGGTGGTTAAGCTCAGTCTGACTGACCCGCCCCTTTAAGAGCTGGCCGGTGCCTATAGGTCTCGTGCTTTCCTGTAATTGTGTTCACCTGCGCTGCGCCCGTCCGCGTCGATATTGAGTAGCGCCTGACCTTTTGTGCCTTAAGAGCACCGTGCAACGGCTGAGTTAGCGCCTCAATCCCCTTTGGGGGCGATGCAACCCAATATCGCGCCAGGCGGTGATAAGTTTCGTCTGGCTATAAACTTTGCGCATCGCCAGTTCTAACGCCTCAAGCGGGGCTATACCCAATTTCTAGGCCTGTATCTTTTACTGTTTCTTCTGCTATTTGCTTTGATTTTGTGTCTGACACGGGCAGCGCAGCAGTGACCATACTCACATGAACATCCACGTCTTCTTCAGTAGAGCTCACATGACTCCTTGTGGGTGCTCGGGATAGTGCATCTGCTAACACTATGGCCTAGAAATTTAGTATAGCCACTTTTGGGGCGGTAAAGTCGGTCGGCCGCTAAAGTTTGCGCCCGGCGCAAAGTCGCGCCCCCTTCGCCGATATTCAGTCGCATCGCCCCAAGAGGTTGCTGCTGCGCTAAAACAGGCGATGCACAACTATCTTTAGGCGCAAAGCCGGCGGTGCTGAGCGATACCCCCGAGGCCAGGCGCAGCGCCGGTGCGGCGAGTTGTTGATTGACGGCAGACACTCTGGCGCCGGTCAGCTCTTAAAGGGGGAGGGTGGATTTGTTTGCCTGCCACGCCCTGCACACTGCAGCCCTCAACCTAGGCCTGACCACTTCAGCTTCACCTGCACAATGCCCAGGGCTATGGAGAAGGCCAGGGAGAGAGCGCAGCGCTTCAGCGACGGTGACCTGAGGCTGCTGGTTGGCGGAGTGGAGCGCAGGCGCCATGTTCTGTTCCCAGAAGGTGGCAAGAGGCCGCTGCCCAGCGCCTACAGGAAAGCCTGGAGGGAGGTCTCAAACAGGGTGTCTTCCAACAGCGTGGTTGCCAGGACTCCTGTGCAATGCCGGAAGAAGTTCAACGACCTCACTCGGGTTGTCAGGGTGAGTACCCTTTCCAGTGTCCTCCTCATCCCTGCATGTGCACCTCACTTTATGGGCAAAGGGACCTGAAAGCCCTAATGGCCAGCCCTCATCCAGCAGCTATGGGACTGTCATGAAAATCACTTGCACATTCAGCACTTTACACACTGTACAAGCTATTCGACCATGGGAGGCATTGCAGACAAGATCAGGGCTTCACACTGTACTTAGAGGCCGTCCTTTCTCTTGCAGGCCAGGGTGGCGCACAACCGGCGGAAACGAATTGACACCGGGGTAGGCCGTCCTGACGTAAAAGAGCTCTCCGACCTCGACCAGCGTGTGGAGCGCATTATGGCAGGCTGGCTGATTGGCCCCATCGCCAGTGGAGATGCCGACCCTGTTCTGGGCACCAATGGTAAGGGCATCACCTTTTGACCTTGCTCGTTCCACTTGCGCCTCAGATCAACATCCTTTGCCACTGTCCGACCAATGCAGTGAATGGCAGCACTCATGCCTCCCTCGCTGCGGCCCTGTCCTCACTCTAAAGCTACTCTTGTGCCTTCCTGCTTTCAGATGGTGAATCGCCAGGTGAGGAGGCGGGCCCTCAAGCTGCCACTGTCAGCGCTTCGGAATACGAGGAAGAGGAAGCCGGCCCATCAGTGCCACCCTCAGCCGCGCCAGCCCATGGCGATGTAGGGGACACGTCTTCCCTGGAGGGGAGCCGGGGGGAAGGGTCGGAGGAGAGTGAAGCTCCGGGGCCCAGCGGCCTGCAGCAACGCGGGAGGGGTGGGGAAGCTCGGCGGACTTCTCCCCAGAGGGTGAATGCGGCCTCCAGTCCTGCGACGGTGAGCGCAGAGGAGGTGCGGCTCCTGGAGGAAATGGCCGTCCAGGCTGAGCGCAGGCACAATGAGCTCATGGCTGCAGTGGCAAGGATGCCTGACTCCATTGAGTCTTTGTCAAGGAGTGTGCAGCAATTTGGAGCAGCACAGGCCAGGAGTCTGGATCAATTCAGTGCAGCACAGGCCAGGAGTCTACAGGACTTCGTGGCAGCACAGGCGGCGTCGAGCCAAGTGCTCAGTCGTGCCGTCCATTCACTGGCTGGTGTCATGCGGACACAGACCAGGGCCACACGGGCACTAACTGCTGCCACCCTCGCTGGATCAGCCAGGCATCGCCAGGGCACTCGCCGCGCAGCAGCAGCCCAGCAGTCTGTTCTTCAGCTGTTTGCTGCGCATGCTGCAGTGCTGGCCCGTGCGAGTGCCAATGTGTCAGGCGACCAGCGAGCACCTGCGATCTGCCAGGTTGGCACCATTCCTGCAGCCGACACTGCCACTCCGCCATTGCAGCTGCCACGAGCCGCTGGACAGACTGCTGCCGCCCAGCCAGAGTTGGAGCAGTCAGCAGCCGGCCACTCCAAGGCCAGAGCTGGTGCAGGCCGACCCCCAAGGGCATCTGCCGTCTCGCCATCTGCCCCTCAGCAGCCTTCCCCCAGCCTTGCTGCAGCCACTGGGCTCCCATTGAGGAGGAGCTGCAGGGCGGGCAGGGGCCAGGCAAGGATGCGAAAGGCATCGCCCTCGCAGGGCAAAAAGTAGAAGGTATGCACAAATGCCTGGTGCTTTTTGTAAGGCCGAGACTGGTGTAGTTGTGTTTTTGTAAGGCCGAGACTGGTGTCTTTCTTTCTTTTTGTAAGGCCGAGACTGGTAGTTTTGTGTTTTTGGAGGGGGCTTCTCCACATGAGGATGTAATGTGGGAAGGGCAGAGGTTTTCAATAAATTATTGTTGTTAAATTGCACTGTGCATGGTTTTTTGGTTAAGTCTTGGTTGCCCTGCTCGGCTGAGGGCTTGTGGAGCGGCTACATTCATCTGCTGACATTGGCACAAGCCATTCCCTGAGAGGGGGCCTAGAACCGACGTTCAATAAGCCGGCGACGGGCGGCCCTTGCACTTTCTGCCTCCCTCCTGTGCTGGTCCTCCTCCTCCTGCTCCTCCTCCTCCTCAGGTGGTCCTCCAATCTCTGGTGGCAGTGGCTGAGTCCTGCGGATAACCAGGTTGTGCAGCATGCAGCAAACGACCAGGAAATGGGAGACTCGCTCCGGCGAATATTGTAGGGCTCCACCGGAACGATCCAGACAGCGGAACCGTTGCTTCAGGATGCCGATTGTTTGTTCGATGATGTTCCTGGTCGCTTGATGGCTCTCATTGTATCCCTCTTCAGCAGGGGTGCTGGGCGCACGGAGCGGGGTCATCAGCCAGGTACACAAAGGATAGCCTTTGTCCCCGATAAGCCATCCTCGTGGGTGAGGCTGTGCCTGGAACATGTCTGCCACAGAAGTCTGTCGCAGGATGAAGGCATCGTGGCTGCTGCCTGGAAAGCGGGCATTGACAGCTAGGATGAGCTGCCTGTGGTCACACACCAGCTGGACGTTCAGCG
>NC_141017.1:41005652-41088189 GCF_052327205.1 Somniosus microcephalus | reverse complement strand
AAGGTCTGTGCAATGGTGCAGACCCTCACTGTTCACTGGAATCTGTGCGATGGTGCAGACCCTCACACTGTTCACTGGAATCTGTGCGATGGTGCAGACCCTCACACTGTTCACTGGAATCTGTGCGATGGTGCAGACCCTCACACTGTTCACTGGAATCTGTGCGATGGTGCAGACCCTCACTGTTCACTGGAATCTGTGCGATGGTGCAGACCCTCACACTGTTCACTGGAATCTGTGCGGATGGTGCAGACCCTCACTGTTCACTGGAATCTGTGCGATGGTGCAGACCCTCACACTGTTCACTGGAATCTGTGCGATGGTGCAGACCCTCACACTGTTCACTGGAATCTGTGGGATGGTGCAGACCCTCACACTGTTCACTGGAATCTGTGCGATGGTGCAGACCCTCACACTGTTCACTGGAATCTGTGCGATGGTGCAGACCCTCACACTGTTCACTGGAATCTGTGCGATGGTGCAGACCCTCACACTGTTCACTGGAATCTGTGCGATGGTGCAGACCCTCACACTGTTCACTGGAATCTGTGGGATGGTGCAGACCCTCACACTGTTCACTGGAATCTGTGCGATGGTGCAGACCCTCACACTGTTCACTGGAATCTGTGCGATGGTGCAGACCCTCACACTGTTCACTGGAATCTGTGCGATGGTGCAGACCCTCACACTGTTCACTGGAATCTGTGCGATGGTGCAGACCCTCACACTGTTCACTGGAATCTGTGCGATGGTGCAGACCCTCACACTGTTCACTGGAATCTGTGCGATGGTGCAGACCCTCACACTGTTCACTGGAATCTGTGCGATGGTGCAGACCCTCACACTGTTCACTGGAATCTGTGCGATGGTGCAGACCCTCACACTGTTCACTGGAATCTGTGCGATGGTGCAGACCCTCACACTGTTCACTGGAATCTGTGCGATGGTGCAGACCCTCACACTGTTCACTGGAATCTGTGCGATGGTGCAGACCCTCACACTGTTCACTGGAATCTGTGCGATGGTGCAGACCCTCACACTGTTCACTGGAATCTGTGCGATGGTGCAGACCCTCACACTGTTCACTGGAATCTGTGGGATAGTGCAGACCCTCACACTGTTCACTGGAATCTGTGGGATGGTGCAGACCCTCACACTGTTCACTGGAATCTGTGGGATGGTGCAGACCCTCACACTGTTCACTGGAATCTGTGCGATGGTGCAGACCCTCACACTGTTCACTGGAATCTGTGCGATGGTGCAGACCCTCACACTGTTCACTGGAATCTGTGCGATGGTGCAGACCCTCACACTGTTCACTGGAATCTGTGGGTTAGTGCAGACCCTCACACTGTTCACTGGAATCTGTGCAATGGTGCAGACCCTCACACTGTTCACTGGAATCTGTGCGATGGTGCAGACCCTCACACTGTTCACTGGAATCTGTGGGATGGTGCAGACCCTCACACTGTTCACTGGAATCTGTGCGATGGTGCAGACCCTCACACGATTCACTGGAATCTGTGCGATGGTGCAGACCCTCACACTGTTCACTGGAATCTGTGGGATGGTGCAGACCCTCACACTGTTCACTGGAATCTGTGGGATGGTGCAGACCCTCACACTGTTCACTGGAATCTGTGGGATGGTGCAGACCCTCACACTGTTCACTGGAATCTGTGCGATGGTGCAGACCCTCACACTGTTCACTGGAATCTGTGGGATGGTGCAGACCCTCACATTGTTCACTGGAATCTGTGCGATGGTGCAGACCCTCACACTGTTCACTGGAATCTGTGGGATGGTGCAGACCCTTACACTGTTCACTGGAATCTGTGCAATGGTGCAGACCCTCACACTGTTCACTGGAATCTGTGCGATGGTGCAGACCCTCACACTGTTCACTGGAATCTGTGCGATGGTGCAGACCCTCACTGTTCACTGGAATCTGTGGGATGGTGCAGACCCTCACACTGTTCACTGGAATCTGTGCGATGGTGCAGACCCTCACACTGTTCACTGGAATCTGTGCGATGGTGCAGACCCTCACACTGTTCACTGGAATCTGTGGGATGGTGCAGACCCTCACACTGTTCACTGGAATCTGTGGGATGGTGCAGACCCTCACACTGTTCACTGGAATCTGTGGGATGGTGCAGACCCTCACACTGTTCACTGGAATCTGTGGGATGGTGCAGACCCTCACACTGTTCACTGGAATCTGTGGGATGGTGCAGACCCTCACACTGTTCACTGGAATCTGTGCGATGGTGCAGACCCTCACACTGTTCACTGGAATCTGTGGGATGGTGCAGACCCTCACACTGTTCACTGGAATCTGTGCGATGGTGCAGACCCTCACACTGTTCACTGGAATCTGTGCGATGGTGCAGACCCTCACACTGTTCACTGGAATCTGTGCGATGGTGCAGACCCTCACACTGTTCACTGGAATCTGTGGGATGGTGCAGACCCTCACACTGTTCACTGGAATCTGTGCGATGGTGCAGACCCTCACACTGTTCACTGGAATCTGTGCAATGGTGCAGACCCTCACACTGTTCACTGGAATCTGTGGGATGGTGCAGACCCTCACACTGTTCACTGGAATCTGTGGGATGGTGCAGACCCTCACACTGTTCACTGGAATCTGTGCAATGGTGCAGACCCTCACACTGTTCACTGGAATCTGTGCGATGGTGCAGACCCTCACACTGTTCACTGGAATCTGTGCGATGGTGCAGACCCTCACACTGTTCACTGGAATCTGTGGGATGGTGCAGACCCTCACACTGTTCACTGGAATCTGTGGGATGGTGCAGACCCTCACACTGTTCACTGGAATCTGTGGGATGGTGCAGACCCTCACACTGTTCACTGGAATCTGTGCGATGGTGCAGACCCTCACACTGTTCACTGGAATCTGTGGGATGGTGCAGACCCTCACACTGTTCACTGGAATCTGTGCGATGGTGCAGACCCTCACACTGTTCACTGGAATCTGTGGGATGGTGCAGACCCTCACACTGTTCACTGGAATCTGTGCGATGGTGCAGACCCTCACACTGTTCACTGGAATCTGTGCGATGGTGCAGACCCTCACACTGTTCACTGGAATCTGTGGGATAGTGCAGACCCTCACACTGTTCACTGGAATCTGTGGGATGGTGCAGACCCTCACACTGTTCACTGGAACCTGTGGGATAGTGCAGACCCTCACACTGTTCACTGGAATCTGTGGGATGGTGCAGACCCTCACACTGTTCACTGGAATCTGTGGGATAGTGCAGACCCTCTGTTCGTCTACAGTTGTAGAATTACACTTTGGGGGAGGGGAGAATGTAAGAGAATTGATATTTTCTTCCCTATAGTTAGCTATTTTTCTCCATTCTGTCTGTGTACTCTAACCAAGGCCAGAATTCCTGCAATCAGGAACCTTCGGAATGTGTGAGATTAACCCAGTGCCGGTACAGTGACTTGCTGCCCCAGGCTGCAGCCTGTGCTGTGAGAGTGCTTGCCTCTGGGCGATGTCATGGTTTGGTGGTTCCTGTGACATGGGAACAGTACGGTGTGTCGAAAGATCCCTCAGCAGCTGCAGTTAGCAGGTTATTAGCAATCTCTTTATCATCTGCATCCTGATGGCACAAAGTTTGAGCAGTGACTCTCAGTAAGTCCCAATGTAGCAAGGCACTAGCTGTTACGAGTAGTCTAACACCTTAACACCAACTTCTTCATCAGACCGCCTCACTTCCTAAACATTTTGGTCTGTTATCATTCATTAAACCTGTGTCAAGGTGTCCTCCCGACGCACTGATTAACAGCTGCTGATTCAATTATGTCTGGTCCCAAACAGCTGATGTGGCACAGGTCCTAACGTCTGCCCATACTTCATTGGCTGTAAAACGCTTTGAGGCATCCTGAGGTCGTGAAAGGCGCTATAGAAATGCTGCTTTCTATCTTTCTTTCCACTCAAACCCATATCTAATGCCTTTTATATAGTGTAGAACTGCTTATAGTGCAGGTGACCGGCACACAGAGTGGCAGAGACAGGCATGGAGTGCCCTGGGAGGAGGACAGGCTGTGCTGGCGAGGAAACCGCACCATCTGTTTGCCTGAGCTGTTGCATAAATATGAGATAAATAACAGAGAGAGGGTTTAGGGAGAAGGTTCAGTCTGGGGGCCAGATGGTTGGAGGCACTGCTCTTGAAGTGGAGCAGGTGGGAGAGGGCAATGCAAAGGAGGCCAGAGCTGGAAGAGCAGAGGGGCATAGCTGGCACTGAGGGCTGGAGGACATTGCAGGGTTAGGGAAGGTGAGGCTATGAGGAATTCGTGAATGAAGACACGGATTTTTAGTTCAGTGTGTTGAGGGGAGGCTTGTAACTACCCAGTGGAAACAACTGTCCACCCGATGGTTTGGTGCATCTCCAGGTTGCTCAGGATTCACCCCCCCACCCCTTCCTCCGCTCCTGAAGGTGCTGACACTTGTGGGGGTAAAATTGCACTGGTATTGCACCAGGCCCATTTGTGATGTGTCAGTCCAGACAGTGAGTGGCAATGGGATTTCCATACACAAAGGGCACCACAGCTTAACCCACTCCTGCATCAAATCAGGAAGCACTTCTTCACACAAAGGGCAGCGGGAATCTGCAACTCTCTCCCCAAAAGACTGTGCAAATGCTGGGGGTCAATTGAAATTTTCAAGACTAAGGTCGCTAGATTTTTGTTAGGTAAGGGTATCAAAGGATATGGATCAAAGGCGGACAAATGGAGTGGTGATACAGATGAGGCATGATTTAATTGAATGGCAGAACAGGCTCGAGGGGCTGAATGATCTCCTATTCCTGTGTTCACTGTTGTGCACTCACTATCTTACACATACTCAGTGTCAGGAACACCTCAAAGTTGTGTTTCGTTTTGCTGTTTCTGTTTCAGTGTTAAGGAGTTGTTCCATTTCCTCGGCTGCCGCTCTTGGCCCCCACCCTGCCCTCACAGGGCTCCTGTTTCCTGCACACCCCCAGGGGCCCCCTCAGGTTGTTGGGTTCGAGGTTGGGATGTTTCCGTATCATGAACTGCATGTTGTCAGCTTGCGATAGAACACCTCAAGTTCACAACAATGGGGTAATTTCCAAGTCCCGTTCACTCACACCCCCGCCACCCCACCAGCACTCGCTGACCTACATTAGCTCCCAGTCCGGCAACACCTCAAATTTAAAGTTCTCATCCTCGTGTTCAAATCCCTCCATGGCCTCGCCCCTCCCTATCTCTGTAACCTCCTCCAGCCCTAAAACCCTCCAAGATCTTCTCTGCACCCCTCTAATTCTGGCCTCTTGTGCATCCCTGATTTCCATCGCTCCACCATTGGTGGTCGTGCCTTCAGCTGCCAAGGCCCTAAGCTCTGGAATTCCCTCCCTAAACCTCTCTGCCTCGCTACCTCTCTCTCCTTTAAGATGCTCCTTAAAACCTACCTCTTTCACCTGCCCTAATATCTCCTTATGTGGCTCAATGTCAAATTTTGTTTGATGATCGCTCCTGTGCAGCGCCTTGGGACGTTTTACTACGTTAAAGGCGCTATATAAATGCAAGTTGTTGTTGTCGTGGATTTGCCTATTTTAGAAACTGCCCGATGTGAAATGCCAGGCAGCACTGTTTGTAGGAATGAAATTTCCTTGTGAGGCAATGTGTAACAGGACTGCTACTGGCTGGAGGCCCAAGAACTGTGTAAATAAAACCCAGCAAACCAAAGTAAATCAAGCTGCCTATTTACTTTAATAATGTTGCAGAAGTCTGCAAATCCGATTTTATTTCAACCAAAAAAGGAAATACTGGAAACACACAGCAGTTGTGTCAGAATCTGAGATAGAAAAGGCAGCTTAAAATTCTGTCAGACACGGAGAGGTGCTGTGTGTCTGTTCTTTTACATTATTGCAGTGCTTTCTCCTCATTAAGCTGTGTATGTATGCCCAGGGATGGAACCTTTCGCTCCTTACACCTATTGTTAGTGTCAGCATTCCCTGCTGCAGCTGTTTATTATACAGAAACCCATCCACATTGTCCCATCAATAACCCTGTCTTCAGAGAATCACCAGGACACTCCTGTGCTCCATGAAGCCCTTCCGTACTCTGAGTGTGACTGTCCAATTACTGCTGAGTTAGGAGCAGCTTAATATCCCCACGAGTTCTCCTAGGAACCGCTCACTAACCTCTACAGCCTTTCCAGGAGGAGAGCTTTCTTAATTGGCCATCGGTCCAGTGTCACTCGTGTGCAAGGTGGAAGTTAACAGCCAATTACTGAGTGAGTGAGTGTCCCTGAAAACAGCAGTGCTCGAGAATCAGGTGTGGGACATCCCAAACCCTCCTACAAGGAGCCGCTCCGAATGTGCCATGTTATCGTTGGGTGTATTCACTGAACCGCTCCAACATCCCACTTCAACCAAGGCATTTCTTGTGTCATATTCATAATTCCATCTCTCAAACTCCACCACCTCGACCAGCCCGAAACCCCTCTCGGGAACCGGCGCCTCACAACTTGAGCCGTCTCGGGGAAATGCCCTCCGTGCCCTTTAGCTCTGCGCGGAGTGGTTTCCTGTACGGGCTGCTCCTGCACACTCTCCACTTTGTCATCTTCGCCTGCCGTCCGGAAACGCCTTGGCGTGCCATCATGCCGTCCGGCGGAGGCGGAGGTCCCCAATGGAGGGCTCTCTACGCAGGAGTCCTCCCCTTTTCTATTGGGGACTTGGCCTGGAGGGTGTTGCATGGAGCAGTCCCGTGCAATAAAATGTTAAGTAGGTTCACGGACTCCCAGGCCGCCTGCCTTTTTTGTGGCCTAGAGGAGTCCGTGTTCCATGTCTATGTAGAATGTGAGAGGTTGCAGCCCCTCTTTCATTATTTGAAGGGGCTGCTCCTTGATTTTTGGCTGCACTTCAGCTCCACGCTCCTGATCTTTGGTCACCCGGTGTGGAGGGGAGCGGGCAGATCAGGGGACCTCCTCGTAGGACTGCTCCTGGGCCTGGCCAAAAAGGCCATTAACTGGTCCAGGCAGCGGGCGGTCGAGGGGGTCGTTCGGCCCGATTGCCTGCCTCTCTTCCGCGGCCATGTTCGCGCCCGGGTGGCCCTGGAGATGGAGCACGCGGTGTCCGCCAGTACGCTTGAGACCTTCCGAGACCGGTGGGCGCTGCGGGGACTGGAGTGCATCATCATCCCGGCCAACCAAATTTTAATTTAATTTGTTAAGTTTTATTTAAAGTTTTATTAAGTTACAGTTAATTGGTTCTAACCAAAAGAGGACCACCTCGACCAGCCTCAAAGGAAATGGAAATCGGGCGGTTTGTAACAACGCCCGCTTTACGCCTGGGCGCACGGCTGGAGATCTGTCAGGTTGTGGGGTGGGCAGAGGGGGTCGGGCCTGTGCTATCCATGTCCCTCGTGGTGAGCAGATTGTGGCAGATCAGGGGGCTGGGTCCCTTCCAGTGTTCAACCAGGTCCGACCGGCCGGGGCTGTAAACAACTCCCAAATGCCATGCCCTTGACCCGCAGTTTTTCTGTCGGAGTTGTGCTGCCGCAGATTAACAGGAATTCCTTCATTAACTCTTTCACATCTGAGCTGTAAACCGTGAGTCTGACGGATTCAGAAATAAAAGGCAGCGGGATTTTCTCAACTCCAAAGAATCCCAAATCAGTTTGAGTTGAATCAGAAATATCAGTGTCAGTGAGGCAGGTCTGAAATGCTAAAGACACTTGTTCTAAAACTTTAAGGGAACCTGGGACACTGAGGGTTAAATTGTAGTTGTTTTTATCAGATTACACAGTAACTCAACCAGCTAATGTTTTCCTCCAATCTTTGCTCATTCACCAAAAAGCTTCAGTTTTATTGGTGAAGTGCTTGGAGCAAAGTGATGGTATTATTTGATGTGAGCTGTGGGACACTCGGGAGAGGAGACTCCGTGTGTTCGGCCAGGTTTGGGCTTTCTGTCGATTCAAGCAGCTGCTTAACTTGAAGAAATGGAACAGACGTCGAGGGGAAGTCGTACTTCCTGATGGGACTTGTAGAGCGCGGTTGGTCAGAGCAGGAGCCGAGGGCAGTATATGGTGGGAGGTTAACTCTCCTCACAGGGCAGTATGTGGGGGAGTCGAGCCCTCTCCAAATCAGTCGCCTCTCTCCAAGAGCTGCAGTCGGCAGCGACCAGGCATTTAAAGGCTATCTTACCGTAGAGTCTGAGAGTCCTGTGACAAACAAGTGGAAAGGGTGAGTGTGCGGCAGTGTGTATTTAACTGCAAGGACTCCCCGCAAGAAACGAGAGGAGCTGGAACTCAAACCTGAACCTGTATCACTCGCATGGGCAGCATTTCATGGAAAAACAAATGGGACAATTCAAGCCCCTGACTCTTCAGTGGGAAGCCAGTGAATGAAGGGACAGGCAAATGATGCTTCAGTGTGTTTGGCAACTTTGGAACTGATTCATGCAGGATTTCTGGCTGAAGGAAGCGGGACATCATTCAAAGGGCCTCCATTTTTCCAAGTGGGTGTAAACATAGAATTGTACAACTTTGGTGTCAATGCCAGCTGATGTTTTCTGCCCATTCTACCCAGGCTAAAGAAACCTGTATAATTACAAATTAGCGTGGCCTCAACAGAAAAACCTAACTGATGTCTGGGATATAGTGAGAGAAACTAACAGGCCTTCGAAACACCTCAGCCGAACACTTCTGCTTTTGATTAAAAATACCATCTCGAAATTGGAAAGGCCACAAACAACTAAAGACTTGAACGATTACTGAAACAGCAGTGTGAACTCCAGTATCTTTACTAATCTCCAAGGTTTGCCGGTTTGCCCACATTGGGTGCCTGCTGGTCCTTTGCAATCCTCCGTAAGGCCCACACCTGTGGAGCCGGCCCCACTCGCTGCTGGATGGAGGGACCTTTCTCTCGCCAGGAGCCCCCACGCTCCCCAGTCCGGCTGCGCCATCGTTTGGGAGTCATGTCACTCCGAGGAGAGATCGAGGACGATGCGTTTTTCCCAAATTCCTTGGACACAACCAGCTGGGAGCTGTTCCGCCCACGGCTGTACGGAGTTGGGCCTTTGTCTCCACGCTGTTCCCCACGGAATTCACCTCGGCTCTTCCGAAAATTGCTTCTCAATAAGAGTATTCGTGAGTACAGGCGGCACTCCACTACCCAGCCTTGGTAAGGGCCTCACGCACCAACAGTCCTTTCTGTCCACACATAGGCCCAGAAACTGGGGTTTTAATTCCCCCCCCATCTCTCCTGAGAGTCTTTCTGCGGTTGGACCCGGAGATCTAATCCAGTTCCTCCGCCAAGCGACCTTCTTCGTGTGTGAGCTGAGATAGTGAGTAACAGCAGGCTATGTGACCATGGGAGCCTGCAGCCTTGTCTGATCCTGTCAACACTCAGTGTCCACACTCTCCAGTAAGGGTTAACTACAGTCCTCCTGTCATCACCCAATGTCCACACACTCTAGTAAGGGTTAACTATGGTCCTCCTGTCCTCCCCCAGTGTCCCCACTCTCTCCAGTAAGGGTTAACTACGGTCCTCCTGTCATCACCCAGTGTCCACACTCTCCAGTAAGGGTTAACTACAGTCCTCCCCCAGTGTCCCCACACACTCCAGTAAGGGTTAACTACAGTCCTCCTGTCCTCCCCCAGTATCCCCACACTCTCCAGTAAGGGTTAACTACAGTCCTCCTGTCATCACCCAATGTCCACACTCTCCAGTAGGGGTTAACTACAGTCCTCCTGTCATCACCCAGTGTCCGAACTCTCCAGTAAGGGTTAACTACAGTCCTCCTGTCCTCCCCCAGTATCCCCACACTCTCCAGTAAGGGTTAACTGCAGTCCTCCTGTCATCACCCAATGTCCACACTCTCCTGGATCACTGGGCCTGCTTCTGGGGAAGGTGGGACTTGTACAAGTCGGACGGGTTGCACCTGAACCAGAACGGGACAAATATCCTTGCGGGGAGGTTTGCTAGCACTGTTTGGGGGGGTTTAAACTAACTTGGCAGGGGGATGGGATACAGAGTGGAGCTATAATTGGGGGTGATGTACAGCCAAATATAGAGGAAAAAATAAGTCAGACTGGAAGGCAGAGCAAATATGTAACGGCACAAGTGAGTAGGGCAAGGCTGAATGGCATTTATTTTAATGCAAGGAGTCTTACGAATAAGGTGGATGAACTGAAGTTGTTGATGAACACATGGGAGTATGATATTGTTGCTATCACGGAGACATGGTTGAGGGAGGGGCAAGACTGGCAGCTCAATATTCCGGGGTATAGAATCTTCAAGCGAGACAGAGGGGGGGGTAAAAGAGGAGGGGGTGTCACAATATTAATTAAGGAGACAATTACTGCTGTAAGGAGGGATGATATATTAACAGGTTCCTCTAATGAAGCCATATGGGTTGAACTTAAAAACAAAAAGGGGGCTAGCACTTTGCTGGGAGTGTACTATAGGCCCCCAAACAGCCAGGGGGAGATAGAGGAACAGATATGTAGGCAAATCTCAGAGAAGTGTGCAAATAATAGGGTAATTATAGTGGGGGATTTCAACTTCCCCAATATTAACTGGGATAGTCAGAGTGTGAAAGGCTTAGAGGGTGCAGAATTCTTAAAGTGCATCCAGGAGAGCTTTTTGAGCCAGCATGTAGAAAGTCCTACAAGAGAGGGGGCGGTACTGGACCTAATTCTAGGGAATGTGGCCGGGCAAGTGGTAGAAGTGTCAGTAGGTGAGCACTTTGGTGACAGTGACCATAATTCGGTGAGATTTAAGGTAGTCATGGAAAAGGACAAGGATGGACTGGAAATAAAGGTTCTAAATTGGGGGAAGGCCGATTTTAATATGATAAGGCAGGATCTGGCCAATGTGGACTGGGATCAGCTACTTGAAGGAAAATCCACATCGGAGCAATGGGAGTCTTTCAGAAAGGAAATTGAGAGAGTGCAATGGCAACATGTTCTCGTAAAGGTCAAGGGTGGGACCAACAAGCCCAGGGAACCTTGGATGTCAAGGGATATACGAGAATGGATTAGGAAAAAAAGGGGGGCTTTTGGCAGATACAAAGGACTAAAGACAAAGGAAGCCCTAGAGGAGTATAAAAAGTGCAGGGGGATACTTAAAAAAGAAATTAGGAGGGCGAGGAGGGGCCATGAAATAACACTGGCGAGCAAAATAAAGGAAAATCCTAAGGTGTCTTATAAGTATATTAAGGGCAAGAGGATAACTAGGGAAAGAGTAGGGCCCATTAGGGACCAAAGTGGCAAACTGTGTGTAGAGCCAGAGGATGTAGGTGGGGTTTTTAATGAATTTTTTGCATCTGTGTTCACTATGGAGAAGGACGATGTGGACATAGAAATCGGGCAGGGGGACTGTGATATACTTGAACATATTAGCATCGAGAGGGAGGAGGTACTAGCGGTTTTAGCAGGCTTAAAAGTGGATAAATCCCCAGGCCCGGACGAGATGTATCCCAGGCTACTATGTGAGGCAAAGGAGGAGATTGCAGAGGCTGTGACACAAATTTTCAGAACCTCTCTGGCCACAGGGGATGTGCCAGAGGACTGGAGAACAGCTAACGTAGTACCATTATTCAAGAAGGGTAGTAGGGATAAACCAGGGAATTACAGGCCAGTGAGCCTAACATCAGTGGTAGGGAAATTATTGGAAAAAATTCTGAGGGACAGAATTGGTCTCCACTTGGAGAGGCAGGGATTAATTAGGGATAGCCAGCATGGCTTTGTCAAGGGAAGATCATGTCTGACCAATTTGATTGAATTTTTCGAGGGGGTAACTAGGTGTGTGGATGAGGGTAGTGCAGTGGATGTGGTTTACATGGATTTCAGTAAGGCTTTTGATAAAGTCCCGCATAGGAGACTGGTCAGGAAGGTAAGAGCCCATGGGATCCAGGGTGCCTTGGCACATTGGATCCAAAACTGGCTTAGTGGCAGAAGGCAGAGGGTGATGGTGGAAGGTTGTTTTTGTGACTGGAAGCCTGTGTCCAGTGGGGTACCGCAGGGATCGGTGCTGGGTCCCTTGCTGTTTGTGGTCTACATTAATGATTTGGATGTGAATGTAAAGGGTATGATCAGTAAGTTCGCAGATGACACGAAAATTGGTGGAGTGGTAAATAGCGAGGCGGGAAGCCTCAGGCTACAGGACGATATAGATGGGTTGGTCAGATGGGCGGAACAGTGGCAAATGGAATTTAACCCTGAAAAGTGTGAGGTGATGCATTTTGGATGGACTAACAAGGCAAGGGAATACACAATGAATGGTAAGACCCTAGGAAAGACAGAGGATCAGAGGGACCTTGGTGTGCATGTACATAGATCCCTGAAGGCAGCAGAACAGGTGGATAAGGTGGTTAAAAAGGCATATGGTATACTTGTCTTCATTAGCCGAGGCATAGAATATAAGAGCAGGGAGGTTATGATGGAGCTGTACAAAACGCTGGTAAGGCCACAGCTGGAGTACTGTGTGCAGTTCTGGTCGCCACACTATAGGAAGGATGTGATTGCTTTGGAGAGGGTGCAGAGGAGATTTACCAGGATGTTACCTGGGCTGCAGCGCTTCAGCTATGAAGAAAGACTGGACAGGCTGGGGTTGTTTTCCTTGGAGCAGAGAAGGCTGAGGGGGGACCTGATTGAGGTGAACAAAATTATGAGGGGCATAGATAGGGTGGATAGAAAGGAACTTTTCCCCTTAGTAGAGGGGTCAATAACCAGGGGGCATAGATTCAAGATAAGGGGCAGGAGGTTTAGAGGGGATTTGAGGAAAAACTTTTTCACCCAGAGTGTGGTTGGAATCTGGAACTCACTGCCTGAAAGGGTGGTAGAGGCAGGAACCCTCACAACATTCAAGAAGCATTTGGATGAGCACTTGAAACGCCATAGCATACAAGGCTACGGGCCAAATGCTGGAAAATGGGATTAGATTAGACAGGGCTTGATGGCCGGCGCGGACGCGATGGGCCGAAGGGCCTCTTTCTGTGCTGTATAATTCTATGACTCTAAGGGTTAACTAAAGTCCTCCTGTTATCACCCAGTGTTCACACACTCCAGTAAGGGTTAACTACAGTCCTCCTGTCATCACCCAATGTCCCCACACTCCATTAAGGGTTAACTACAGTCCTCCTGTCATCACCCAATGTCCCCACACTCTCCAGTAAGGGTTAACTATAGTCCTCCTGTCATCACCCAATGTCCCCACACTCTCCAGTAAGGGTTAACTACAGTCCTCCTGTCATCACCCAGTGTCCACACTCTCCAGTAAGGGTTAACTACAGTCCTCCTGTCATCACCCAGTGCCCACACTCTCCAGTAAGGGTTAACTACAGTCCTCCTGTCATCACCCAGTGTCCCCACACTCCAGTAAGGGTTAACTACAGTCCTCCTGTCATCACCCAGTGTCCACACTCTCCAGTAAGGGTTAACTACAGTCCTCCTGTCATCACCCAGTGTCCACACTCTCCAGTAAGGGTTAACTACAGTCCTCCTGTCATCACCCAGTGTCCCCACACTCTCCAGTAAGGGTTAACTACAGTCCTCCTGTCATCACCCAGTGTCCACACTCTCCAGTAAGGGTTAACTACAGTCCTCCTGTCATCACCCAGTGTCCACACTCTCCAGTAAGGGTTAACTATAGTCCTCCTGTCATCACCCAGTGTCCACACTCTCCAGTAAGGGTTAACTACAGTCCTCCTGTCATCACCCAGTGTCCACACTCTCCAGTAAGGGTTAACTAGAGTCCTCCTGTCATCACCCAGTGTCCACACTCTCCAGTAAGGGTTAACTACAGTCCTCCTGTCATCACCCAGTGTCCCCACACTCCAGTAAGGGTTAACTACAGTCCTCCTGTCATCACCCAGTGTCCACACTCTCCAGTAAGGGTTAACTACAGTCCTCCTGTCATCACCCAGTGTCCCCACACTCCAGTAAGGGTTAACTACAGTCCTCCTGTCATCACCCAGTGTCCACACTCTCCAGTAAGGGTTAACTATAGTCCTCCTGTCATCACCCAGTGTCCCCACACTCCAGTAAGGGTTAACTATAGTCCTCCTGTCATCACCCAGTGTCCACACTCTCCAGTAAGGGTTAACTATAGTCCTCCTGTCACCACCCAGTGTCCACACTCTCCAGTAAGGGTTAACTACAGTCCTCCTGTCATCACCCAGTGTCCCCACACTCTCCAGTAAGGGTTAACTATAGTCCTCCTGTCATCACCCAGTGTCCACACTCTCCAGTAAGGGTTAACTACAGTCCTCCTGCCATCACCCAATGTCCACACTCTCCAGTAAGGGTTAACTACAGTCCTCCTGTCATCACCCAGTGTCCCCACACTCCAGTAAGGGTTAACTACAGTCCTCCTGTCATCACCCAGTGTCCACACTCTCCAGTAAGGGTTAACTACAGTCCTCCTGTCATCACCCAGTGTCCCCACACTCTCCAGTAAGGGTTAACTATAGTCCTCCTGTCATCACCCAGTGTCCACACTCTCCAGTAAGGGTTAACTACAGTCCTCCTGTCACCACCCAGTGTCCACACACTCCAGTAAGGGTTAACTACAGTCCTCCTGCCATCACCCAGTGTCCACACTCTCCAGTAAGGGTTAACTACAGTCCTCCTGTCATCACCCAGTGTCCACACTCTCCAGTAAGGGTTAACTACAGTCCTCCTGTCATCACCCAGTGTCCCCACACTCCAGTAAGGGTTAACTACAGTCCTCCTGTCATCACCCAGTGTCCACACACTCCAGTAAGGGTTAACTACAGTCCTCCTGCCATCACCCAGTGTCCACACTCTCCAGTAAGGGTTAACTACAGTCCTCCTGTCATCACCCAGTGTCCACACACTCCAGTAAGGGTTAACTACAGTCCTCCTGTCATCACCCAGTGTCCACACTCTCCAGTAAGGGTTAACTATAGTCCTCCTGTCATCACCCAGTGTCCACACTCTCCAGTAAGGGTTAACTACAGTCCTCCTGTCATCACCCAGTGTCCACACTCTCCAGTAAGGGTTAACTACAGTCCTCCTGTCATCACCCAATGTCCCCACACTCTCCAGTAAGGGTTAACTACAGTCCTCCTGTCATCACCCAATGTCCCCACACTCTCCAGTAAGGGTTAACTACAGTCCTCCTGTCATCACCCAGTGTCCACACTCTCCAGTAAGGGTTAACTACAGTCCTCCTGTCATCACCCAATGTCCCCACACTCTCCAGTAAGGGTTAACTATAGTCCTCCTGTCATCACCCAGTGTCCACACTCTCCAGTAAGGGTTAACTACAGTCCTCCTGTCATCACCCAGTGTCCACACTCTCCAGTAAGGGTTAACTACAGTCCTGTCATCACCCAGTGTCCACACACTCCAGTAAGGGTTAACTACAGTCCTCCTGTCATCACCCAGTGTCCCCACACTCTCCAGTAAGGGTTAACTACAGTCCTCCTGTCATCACCCAGTGTCCACACTCTCCAGTAAGGGTTAACTACAGTCCTCCTGTCATCACCCAGTGTCCACACTCTCCAGTAAGGGTTAACTACAGTCCTCCTGTCATCACCCAGTGTCCACACACTCCAGTAAGGGTTAACGACGGTCCTGTCATCACCCAGTGTCCACACTCTCCAGTAAGGGTTAACTACAGTCCTGTCATCACCCAGTGTCCCCACACTCTCCAGTAAGGGTTAACTACAGTCCTCCTGCCATCACCCAGTGTCCACACTCTCCAGTAAGGGTTAACTACAGTCCTCCTGTCATCACCCAGTGTCCACACTCTCCAGTAAGGGTTAACTACAGTCCTCCTGTCATCACCCAGTGTCCACACTCTCCAGTAAGGGTTAACTACAGTCCTCCTGTCATCACCCAGAGTCCACACTCCCCAGTAAGGGTTAACTACAGTCCTCCTGTCATCACCCAGTGTCCCCACACTCCAGTAAGGGTTAACTACAGTCCTCCTGTCATCACCCAGTGTCCACACACTCCAGTAAGGGTTAACGACGGTCCTCCTGCCATCACCCAGTGTCCACACTCTCCAGTAAGGGTTAACGACGGTCCTGTCATCACCCAGTGTCCACACACTCCAGTAAGGGTTAACGACGGTCCTCCTGCCATCACCCAGTGTCCACACTCTCCAGTAAGGGTTAACTACAGTCCTGTCATCACCCAGTGTCCACACACTCCAGTAAGGGTTAACTACAGTCCTCCTGTCATCACCCAGTGTCCACACTCTCCAGTAAGGGTTAACGACCGTCCTCCTGTCATCACCCAGTGTCCACACTCTCCAGTAAGGGTTAACTACAGTCCTCCTGTCATCACCCAGTGTCCACACTCTCCAGTAAGGGTTAACGACGGTCCTGTCATCACCCAGTGTCCACACACTCCAGTAAGGGTTAACGACGGTCCTCCTGCCATCACCCAGTGTCCACACTCTCCAGTAAGGGTTAACTACAGTCCTCCTGCCATCACCCAATGTCCCCACACTCTCCAGTAAGGGTTAATTACGGGCCTACATCTCTCCCCTTTACCGAGGGGAGAAATTGTTAAAAAGATAATGTAAATCACTCTTCGCACTACTCGCCAGCACTCGAATGCGGGTGTCATTATAACTGGGTATGAGTCAGAAGGATTGCCCATCACATTGTACACTGACACACTCCCTCCAGCCTAGCTGGCTTTTCTGTAGTAACTGATGTTTTTTGTTAGAGCAAAAGTATTTCTGAATTTCAAGGACAGGTGAAGGAGGTTGGTCTCTGGAATTGGCGAGACTCCAAAGTGACGTACTTGAAGTATTGAAGATAATGAAAGAAATTGATAAAGAACTGGGGCAGGCAAAGTGATCCCTGCGGTGAATGAATCAAAATCCAGGGGGGCACAGGTTAAAAGTGATCAGCGTAGAGGGGAGAAGCCAAGGGAGGGGCGGCGTTACCATTAAATTACCAGGGAGGACCTGGAGCTGACGGTATAACTGGGTTCAAAGGACAATTCGATTGTTTCTGGGGCTGAGCTATTACAGAGGGGGAAGGAGGCGACCTTGGTGATGGAGAGGATATGGAGTCGGAAGCTCAGCTCGGTCAGATAGGAAGCCAAAGTTGCAAACAGTGGCCCGGGAGGGGGATGGAATCGGTGGCGAGGGTAGCGTTTGTGGCAGGGACTGAAGACAATAGCTTTGGTCATCCCAATGTTTAACTGGAGGAAATTGCAGCTCATCAAAGACTGGATAGCGGACAAGCAGCTGATAACACCGAGGCACTGGAGGGGTGGAGGGAGGTAGAGCTGGGTGTCGTCAGCGTACATGTAGAAACTGACACCATGTCTGTGGATGATGTCACCAAGGGGCAGCATGTAGCAGGCGGGCAAGGGTAGGCATTGGAAGAGGAAGGTAGGTGAGGCCATGAAGGGAATGAAACACACACAGGAGAATTCTAAATCTATCGGCTGTGTCAAAAGCTACAGAGAGGATGAGTAGGGATGGTATACGTACCCGCGAAGGAGAGCTTCACACTACACTGGGGCGTGTGAAGGGCACACTACACTAGGGCGTGTACGGGGCACATTACACTAGGGCGTGTGAAGGGCACACTACACTAGGGCGTGTGAAGGGCAGACTACACTAGGGCGTGTGAAGGGCACACTACACTAGGGCGTGTGAAGGGCACACTACACTAGGGCGTGTACGGGGCACACTACACTAGGGCGTGTGAAGGGCACACTACACTAGGGCGTGTGAAGGGCAGACTACACTAGGGCGTGTGAAGGGCACACTACACTAGGGCGTGTACGGGGCACACTACACTAGGGCGTGTACGGGGCACACTACACTAGGGCGTGTGAAGGGCACACTACACTAGGGCGTGTACGGGGCACACTACACTAGGGCGTGTAAGGGGCACACTACACTAGGGCGTGTGAAGGGCACATTACACTAGGGCGTGTGAAGGGCACACTACACTAGGGCGTGTGAAGGGCACACTACACTAGGGCGTGTGAAGGGCACACTACACTAGGGCGTGTGAAGGGCAGACTACACTAGGGCGTGTACGGGGCACACTACACTAGGACATGTAAGGGCACACTACACTAGGGCGTGTAAGGGGCACACTACACTAGGGCGTGTAAGGGGCACACTACACTAGGGCGTGTGAGGGGCACACTACACTAGGGCGTGTACGGGGCACACTACACTTGGACATGTAAGGGCACACTACACTAGGGCGTGTAAGGGGCACACTACACTAGGGCGTGTGAAGGGCACACTACACTAGGGCGTGTACGGGGCACACTACACTAGGGCGTGTACGGGGCACACTACACTAGGGCGTGTAAGGGGCACACTACACTAGGGCGTGTGAAGGGCACACTACACTAGGGCGTGTGAAGGGCACACTACACTAGGGCGTGTGAAGGGCACACTACACTAGGGCGTGTGAAGGGCACACTACACTAGGGCGTGTACGGGGCACACTACACTAGGGCGTGTGAAGGGCACACTACACTAGGGCGTGTAAGGAGCACACTGCACTAGGGCGTGTAAGGGGCACACTACACTAGGACGTGTAAGGAGCACACTACACTAGGGCGTGTAAGGAGCACACTACACTAGGACGTGTAAGGGGCACACTACACTAGGGCATGTAAGGGCACACTACACTAGGGCGTGTGAAGGGCACACTACACTAGGGCGTGTAAGGGGCACACTACACTAGGGCGTGTAAGGAGCACACTACACTAGGGCGTGTAAGGAGCACACTACACTTGGACATGTAAGGGCACACTACACTAGGGCGTGTAAGGGGCACACTACACTAGGGCGTGTGAAGGGCACACTACACTAGGGCGTGTAAGGGGCACACTACACTAGGGCGTGTGAAGGGCACACTACACTAGGGCGTCTACGGGGCACACTACACTAGGGCGTGTAAGGAGCACACTACACTAGGGCGTGTGAAGGGCACACTACACTAGGGCGTGTGAAGGGCACACTACACTAGGGCATGTACGGGGCACACTACACTAGGACGTGTAGGGGGCACACTACACTAGGGCGTGTAAGGAGCACACTACACTAGGGCGTGTAAGGGGCACACTACACTAGGACGTGTAAGAGGCACACTACACTAGGGCGTGTAAGGGCACACTACACTAGGGCGTGTAAGGGGCACACTACACTAGGGCGTGTAAGGGGCACACTACACTAGGACGTGTAAGGGCACACTACACTAGGGCGTGTAAGGGCACACTACACTAGGGCGTGTAAGGGGCACACTACACTAGGACGTGTAAGGAGCACACTACACTAGGACGTGTAAGGGGCACACTACACTAGGACGTGTAAGGGGCACACTACACTAGGGCGTGTAAGGGGCACACTACACTAGGGCGTGTAAGTGGCACACTACACTAGGACGTGTAAGGGGCACACTACACTAGGACGTGTGAAGGCGTGTGAAGGGGCACACTACACTAGGGCGTGTAAGGGGCACACTACACTAGGACGTGTAAGGGCACACTACACTAGGACGTGTAAGGGCACACTACACTAGGGCGTGTAAGGGGCACACTACACTAGGCCGTGTAAGGAGCACACTACACTAGGGCGTGTAAGGGGCACACTACACTAGGGCGTGTAAGGGGCACACTACACTAGGGCGTGTAAGGGCACACTACACTAGGGCGTGGAAGGGGCACACTACACTAGGACGTGTAAGATCACACTACACTAAGACGTGTAAGGGGCACACTACACTAGGGCGTGTAAGGAGCACACTACACTAGGACGTGTAAGGGGCACACTACACTAGGGCATGTAAGGAGCACACTACACTAGGACGTGTAAGGGGCACACTACTCTAGGGCGTGTAAGGAGCACACTACACTAGGGCGTGTAAGGGGCACACTACACTAGGGCGTGTAAGGGGCACACTACACTAGGACGTGTAAGGGGCACACTACACTAGGACGTGTGAAGGGGCACACTACACTAGGGCGTGTAAGGGCACACTACACTAGGGCGTGTAAGGGGCACACTACACTAGAGCGTGTGAAGGGCACACTACACTAGGGCGTGTAAGGGGCACACTACACTAGGACGTGTAAGGGCACACTACACTAGGACGTGTAAGGGGCACACTACACTAGGACGTGTAAGGGGCACACTACACTAGGGCGTGTAAGGGCACACTACACTAGGACGTGTAAGGGGCACACTACACTAGGGCGTGTGAAGGGGCACACTACACTAGGGCGTGTAAGGGGCACACTACACTAGGGCGTGTAAGGGGCACACTACACTAGGACGTGTAAGGGCACACTACACTAGGACATGTAAGGGCACACTACACTAGGGCGTGTAAGGGGCACACTACACTAGGACTTGTAAGGGGCACACTACACTAGGGCGTGTAAGGGGCACACTGCACTAGGACGTGTGAGGGCACACTACACTAGGGCGTGTAAGGGGCACACTACACTAGGACGTGTAAGGGCACACTACACTAGGGCGTGTAAGGGGCACACTACACTAGGGCGTGTAAGGAGCACACTACACTAGGACGTGTAAGGGGCACACTACACTAGGGCGTGTAAGGGGCACACTACACTAGGGCGTGTAAGGAGCACACTACACTAGGACGTGTAAGGGGCACACTACACTAGGGCGTGTAAGGGGCACACTACACTAGGGCGTGTAAGGGCACACTACACTAGGGCGTGTAAGGGCACACTACACTAGGGCGTGTAAGGGGCACACTACACTAGGACGTGTAAGGAGCACACTACACTAGGACGTGTAAGGGGCACACTACACTAGGACGTGTAAGGGGCACACTACACTAGGGCGTGTAAGGGGCACACTACACTAGGGCGTGTAAGTGGCACACTACACTAGGACGTGTAAGGGGCACACTACACTAGGACGTGTGAAGGCGTGTGAAGGGGCACACTACACTAGGGCGTGTAAGGGGCACACTACACTAGGACGTGTAAGGGCACACTACACTAGGACGTGTAAGGGCACACTACACTAGGGCGTGTAAGGGGCACACTACACTAGGCCGTGTAAGGAGCACACTACACTAGGGCGTGTAAGGGGCACACTACACTAGGGCGTGTAAGGGGCACACTACACTAGGGCGTGTAAGGGCACACTACACTAGGGCGTGGAAGGGGCACACTACACTAGGACGTGTAAGATCACACTACACTAAGACGTGTAAGGGGCACACTACACTAGGGCGTGTAAGGAGCACACTACACTAGGACGTGTAAGGGGCACACTACACTAGGGCATGTAAGGAGCACACTACACTAGGACGTGTAAGGGGCACACTACTCTAGGGCGTGTAAGGAGCACACTACACTAGGGCGTGTAAGGGGCACACTACACTAGGGCGTGTAAGGGGCACACTACACTAGGACGTGTAAGGGGCACACTACACTAGGACGTGTGAAGGGGCACACTACACTAGGGCGTGTAAGGGCACACTACACTAGGGCGTGTAAGGGGCACACTACACTAGAGCGTGTGAAGGGCACACTACACTAGGGCGTGTAAGGGGCACACTACACTAGGACGTGTAAGGGCACACTACACTAGGACGTGTAAGGGGCACACTACACTAGGACGTGTAAGGGGCACACTACACTAGGGCGTGTAAGGGCACACTACACTAGGACGTGTAAGGGGCACACTACACTAGGGCGTGTGAAGGGGCACACTACACTAGGGCGTGTAAGGGGCACACTACACTAGGGCGTGTAAGGGGCACACTACACTAGGACGTGTAAGGGCACACTACACTAGGACATGTAAGGGCACACTACACTAGGGCGTGTAAGGGGCACACTACACTAGGACTTGTAAGGGGCACACTACACTAGGGCGTGTAAGGGGCACACTGCACTAGGACGTGTGAGGGCACACTACACTAGGGCGTGTAAGGGGCACACTACACTAGGACGTGTAAGGGCACACTACACTAGGGCGTGTAAGGGGCACACTACACTAGGGCGTGTAAGGAGCACACTACACTAGGACGTGTAAGGGGCACACTACACTAGGGCGTGTAAGGGGCACACTACACTAGGGCGTGTAAGGAGCACACTACACTAGGACGTGTAAGGGGCACACTACACTAGGGCGTGTAAGGGGCACACTACACTAGGGCGTGTAAGGGGCACACTACACTAGGACGTGTAAGGGCACACTACACTAGGGCGTGTAAGGGGCACACTACACTAGGGCGTGTAAGGAGCACACTACACTAGGACGTGTAAGGGGCACACTACACTAGGGCGTGTAAGGGGCACACTACACTAGGGCGTGTAAGGGGCACACTACACTAGGGCGTGTAAGTGGCACACTACACTCGGACGTGTAAGGGGCACACTACACTAGGACGTGTGAAGGGGCACACTACACTAGGGCATGTAAGGGGCACACTACACTAGGACGTGTAAGGGCACACTACACTAGGACGTGTAAGGGCACACTACACTAGGGCGTGTAAGGGGCACACTACACTAGGACGTGTAAGGGGCACACTACACTAGGGCGTGTAAGGGGCACACTACACTAGGGCGTGTAAGGGCACACTACACTAGGGCGTGGAAGGGGCACACTACACTAGGACGTGTAAGGGCACACTGCACTAGGACGTGTAAGGGGCACACTACACTACGGCGTGTAAGGAGCACACTACACTAGGACGTGTAAGGGGCACACTACACTAGGGCGTGTAAGGGGCACGCTACTCTAGGGCGTGTAAGGGGCACACTACACTAGGGGGTGTAAGGGGCACACTACACTAGGGCGTGTAAGGGGCACACTACACTAGGACATGTAAGGGGCACACTACACTAGGACGTGTGAAGGGGCACACTGCACTAGGGCGTGTAAGGGCACACTACACTAGGGCGTGTAAGGGGCACACTACACTGGAGCGTGTGAAGGGCACACTACACTAGGGCGTGTAAGGGGCACACTACACTAGGACGTGTAAGGGCACACTACACTAGGACGTGTAAGGGGCACACTACACTTGGACGTGTAAGGGGCACACTACACTAGGGCGTGTAAGGGCACACTACACTAGGACGTGTAAGGGGCACACTACACTAGGGCGTGTGAAGGGGCACACTACACTAGGGCGTGTAAGGGGCACACTACACTAGGGCGTGTAAGGGGCACACTACACTAGGACGTGTAAGGGCACACTACACTAGGACATGTAAGGGCACACTACACTAGGGCGTGTAAGGGGCACACTACACTAGGACGTGTAAGGGGCACACTACACTAGGGCGTATAAGGGGCACACTACACTAGGGCGTGTAAGGGGCACACTACACTAGGACGTGTAAGTGGCACACTACACTAGGGCGTGTAAGGGGCACACTACACTGGGGCGTGTAAGGGCACACTACACTAGGGCGTGTAAGGGGCACACTACACTAGGGCGTGTAAGGGGCACACTACACTAGGGCGTGTAAGGGCACACTACACTAGGACGTGTAAGGGGCACACTACACTAGGGCGTGTAAGGGCACACTACACTAGGACGTGTAAGGGGCACACTACACTCGGGCGTGTAAGGGGCACACTGCACTAGGGCGTGTAAGGGGCACACTACACTAGGACGTGTAAGATCACACTACACTAAGACGTGTAAGGGGCACACTACACTAGGGCATGTAAGGGGCACACTACACTAGGACGTGTAAGGGCACACTACACTAAGACGTGTAAGGGGCACACTACACTAGGGCGTGTAAGGGCACACTACACTAGGACGTGTAAGGGGCACACTACAATAGGGCGTGAAAGGGGCACACTACACTAGGGCGTGTAAGGGGCACACTACACTAGGGCGTGTAAGGGGCACACTACACTAGGACGTGTAAGGGCACACTACACTAAGACGTGTAAGGGGCACACTACACTAGGGCGTGTAAGGGGCACACTACACTAGGACGTGTAAGGGCACACTACACTAAGACGTGTAAGGGGCACACTACACTTGGGCGTGTAAGGGCACACTACACTAGGACGTGTAAGGGGCACACTATAATAGGGCGTGAAAGGGGCACACTACACTAGGGCGTGTAAGGGGCACACTACACTAGGGCGTGTAAGGGGCACACTACACTAGGACGTGTAAGGGCACACTACACTAAGACGTGTAAGGGGCACACTACACTAGGGCGTGTAAGGGGCACACTACACTAGGACGTGTAAGGGCACACTACACTAAGATGTGTAAGGGGCACACTACACCAGGACGTGTAAGGGGCACACTACACTAGGACGTGTAAGGGCACACTACACTAGGGCGTGTGAAGGGCACACTACACTAGGACGTGTAAGGGGCACACTACACTAGGACGTGTAAGGGGCACACTACACTAGGACGTGTAAGGGCACACTACACTAGGGCGTGTGAAGGGCACACTACACTAGGACGTGTAAGGGGCACACTACACTAGGGCGTGTGAAGGGCACACTACACTAGGGCGTGTAAGGGCACACTACACTAGGGCGTGTAAGGGGCACACTACACTAGGGCGTGTGAGGGGCACACTACACTAGGGCGTGCGAAGGGCACACTACACTAGGGCGTGTAAGGGCACACTACACTAGGGCGTGTAAGGGGCACACTACACTTGGGCGTGTGAGGGGCACACTACACTAGGGCGTGTAAGGGGCACACTACACTAGGGCGTGTAAGGGCACACTACACTAGGGCGTGTAAGGGGCACACTACACTAGGGCGTGTAAGGGGCACACTACACTAGGGCGTGTAAGGGCACACTACACTAGGGCGTGGAAGGGGCACACTACACTAGGACGTGTAAGGGCACACTGCACTAGGACGTGTAAGGGGCACACTACACTACGGCGTGTAAGGAGCACACTACACTAGGACGTGTAAGGGGCACACTACACTAGGGTGTGTAAGGGGCACGCTACTCTAGGGCGTGTAAGGGGCACACTACACTAGGGGGTGTAAGGGGCACACTACACTAGGGCGTGTAAGGGGCACACTACACTAGGACATGTAAGGGGCACACTACACTAGGACGTGTGAAGGGGCACACTGCACTAGGGCGTGTAAGGGCACACTACACTAGGGCGTGTAAGGGGCACACTACACTGGAGCGTGTGAAGGGCACACTACACTAGGGCGTGTAAGGGGCACACTACACTAGGACGTGTAAGGGCACACTACACTAGGACGTGTAAGGGGCACACTACACTAGGGCGTGTAAGGGCACACTACACTAGGACGTGTAAGGGGCACACTACACTCGGGCGTGTGAAGGGGCACACTACACTAGGGCGTGTAAGGGGCACACTACACTAGGACGTGTAAGGGCACACTACACTAGGACATGTAAGGGCACACTACACTAGGGCGTGTAAGGGGCACACTACACTAGGACGTGTAAGGGCACACTACACTAGGGCGTGTGAAGGGCACACTACACTAGGGCGTGTGAAGGGCACACTACACTAGGGCGTGTACGGGGCACACTACACTAGGGCGTGTACGGGGCACACTACACTAGGGCGTGTGAAGGGCACACTACACTAGGGCGTGTACGGGGCACACTACACTAGGGCGTGTAAGGGGCACACTACACTAGGGCGTGTGAAGGGCACATTACACTAGGGCGTGTGAAGGGCACACTACACTAGGGCGTGTGAAGGGCACACTACACTAGGGCGTGTGAAGGGCACACTACACTAGGGCGTGTGAAGGGCAGACTACACTAGGGCGTGTACGGGGCACACTACACTAGGACATGTAAGGGCACACTACACTAGGGCGTGTAAGGGGCACACTACACTAGGGCGTGTAAGGGGCACACTACACTAGGGCGTGTGAGGGGCACACTACACTAGGGCGTGTACGGGGCACACTACACTTGGACATGTAAGGGCACACTACACTAGGGCGTGTAAGGGGCACACTACACTAGGGCGTGTGAAGGGCACACTACACTAGGGCGTGTACGGGGCACACTACACTAGGGCGTGTACGGGGCACACTACACTAGGGCGTGTAAGGGGCACACTACACTAGGGCGTGTGAAGGGCACACTACACTAGGGCGTGTGAAGGGCACACTACACTAGGGCGTGTGAAGGGCACACTACACTAGGGCGTGTGAAGGGCACACTACACTAGGGCGTGTACGGGGCACACTACACTAGGGCGTGTGAAGGGCACACTACACTAGGGCGTGTAAGGAGCACACTGCACTAGGGCGTGTAAGGGGCACACTACACTAGGACGTGTAAGGAGCACACTACACTAGGGCGTGTAAGGAGCACACTACACTAGGACGTGTAAGGGGCACACTACACTAGGGCATGTAAGGGCACACTACACTAGGGCGTGTGAAGGGCACACTACACTAGGGCGTGTAAGGGGCACACTACACTAGGGCGTGTAAGGAGCACACTACACTAGGGCGTGTAAGGAGCACACTACACTTGGACATGTAAGGGCACACTACACTAGGGCGTGTAAGGGGCACACTACACTAGGGCGTGTGAAGGGCACACTACACTAGGGCGTGTAAGGGGCACACTACACTAGGGCGTGTGAAGGGCACACTACACTAGGGCGTCTACGGGGCACACTACACTAGGGCGTGTAAGGAGCACACTACACTAGGGCGTGTGAAGGGCACACTACACTAGGGCGTGTGAAGGGCACACTACACTAGGGCATGTACGGGGCACACTACACTAGGACGTGTAGGGGGCACACTACACTAGGGCGTGTAAGGAGCACACTACACTAGGGCGTGTAAGGGGCACACTACACTAGGACGTGTAAGAGGCACACTACACTAGGGCGTGTAAGGGCACACTACACTAGGGCGTGTAAGGGGCACACTACACTAGGGCGTGTAAGGGGCACACTACACTAGGACGTGTAAGGGCACACTACACTAGGGCGTGTAAGGGCACACTACACTAGGGCGTGTAAGGGGCACACTACACTAGGACGTGTAAGGAGCACACTACACTAGGACGTGTAAGGGGCACACTACACTAGGACGTGTAAGGGGCACACTACACTAGGGCGTGTAAGGGGCACACTACACTAGGGCGTGTAAGTGGCACACTACACTAGGACGTGTAAGGGGCACACTACACTAGGACGTGTGAAGGCGTGTGAAGGGGCACACTACACTAGGGCGTGTAAGGGGCACACTACACTAGGACGTGTAAGGGCACACTACACTAGGACGTGTAAGGGCACACTACACTAGGGCGTGTAAGGGGCACACTACACTAGGCCGTGTAAGGAGCACACTACACTAGGGCGTGTAAGGGGCACACTACACTAGGGCGTGTAAGGGGCACACTACACTAGGGCGTGTAAGGGCACACTACACTAGGGCGTGGAAGGGGCACACTACACTAGGACGTGTAAGATCACACTACACTAAGACGTGTAAGGGGCACACTACACTAGGGCGTGTAAGGAGCACACTACACTAGGACGTGTAAGGGGCACACTACACTAGGGCATGTAAGGAGCACACTACACTAGGACGTGTAAGGGGCACACTACTCTAGGGCGTGTAAGGAGCACACTACACTAGGGCGTGTAAGGGGCACACTACACTAGGGCGTGTAAGGGGCACACTACACTAGGACGTGTAAGGGGCACACTACACTAGGACGTGTGAAGGGGCACACTACACTAGGGCGTGTAAGGGCACACTACACTAGGGCGTGTAAGGGGCACACTACACTAGAGCGTGTGAAGGGCACACTACACTAGGGCGTGTAAGGGGCACACTACACTAGGACGTGTAAGGGCACACTACACTAGGACGTGTAAGGGGCACACTACACTAGGACGTGTAAGGGGCACACTACACTAGGGCGTGTAAGGGCACACTACACTAGGACGTGTAAGGGGCACACTACACTAGGGCGTGTGAAGGGGCACACTACACTAGGGCGTGTAAGGGGCACACTACACTAGGGCGTGTAAGGGGCACACTACACTAGGACGTGTAAGGGCACACTACACTAGGACATGTAAGGGCACACTACACTAGGGCGTGTAAGGGGCACACTACACTAGGACTTGTAAGGGGCACACTACACTAGGGCGTGTAAGGGGCACACTGCACTAGGACGTGTGAGGGCACACTACACTAGGGCGTGTAAGGGGCACACTACACTAGGACGTGTAAGGGCACACTACACTAGGGCGTGTAAGGGGCACACTACACTAGGGCGTGTAAGGAGCACACTACACTAGGACGTGTAAGGGGCACACTACACTAGGGCGTGTAAGGGGCACACTACACTAGGGCGTGTAAGGAGCACACTACACTAGGACGTGTAAGGGGCACACTACACTAGGGCGTGTAAGGGGCACACTACACTAGGGCGTGTAAGGGCACACTACACTAGGGCGTGTAAGGGCACACTACACTAGGGCGTGTAAGGGGCACACTACACTAGGACGTGTAAGGAGCACACTACACTAGGACGTGTAAGGGGCACACTACACTAGGACGTGTAAGGGGCACACTACACTAGGGCGTGTAAGGGGCACACTACACTAGGGCGTGTAAGTGGCACACTACACTAGGACGTGTAAGGGGCACACTACACTAGGACGTGTGAAGGCGTGTGAAGGGGCACACTACACTAGGGCGTGTAAGGGGCACACTACACTAGGACGTGTAAGGGCACACTACACTAGGACGTGTAAGGGCACACTACACTAGGGCGTGTAAGGGGCACACTACACTAGGCCGTGTAAGGAGCACACTACACTAGGGCGTGTAAGGGGCACACTACACTAGGGCGTGTAAGGGGCACACTACACTAGGGCGTGTAAGGGCACACTACACTAGGGCGTGGAAGGGGCACACTACACTAGGACGTGTAAGATCACACTACACTAAGACGTGTAAGGGGCACACTACACTAGGGCGTGTAAGGAGCACACTACACTAGGACGTGTAAGGGGCACACTACACTAGGGCATGTAAGGAGCACACTACACTAGGACGTGTAAGGGGCACACTACTCTAGGGCGTGTAAGGAGCACACTACACTAGGGCGTGTAAGGGGCACACTACACTAGGGCGTGTAAGGGGCACACTACACTAGGACGTGTAAGGGGCACACTACACTAGGACGTGTGAAGGGGCACACTACACTAGGGCGTGTAAGGGCACACTACACTAGGGCGTGTAAGGGGCACACTACACTAGAGCGTGTGAAGGGCACACTACACTAGGGCGTGTAAGGGGCACACTACACTAGGACGTGTAAGGGCACACTACACTAGGACGTGTAAGGGGCACACTACACTAGGACGTGTAAGGGGCACACTACACTAGGGCGTGTAAGGGCACACTACACTAGGACGTGTAAGGGGCACACTACACTAGGGCGTGTGAAGGGGCACACTACACTAGGGCGTGTAAGGGGCACACTACACTAGGGCGTGTAAGGGGCACACTACACTAGGACGTGTAAGGGCACACTACACTAGGACATGTAAGGGCACACTACACTAGGGCGTGTAAGGGGCACACTACACTAGGACTTGTAAGGGGCACACTACACTAGGGCGTGTAAGGGGCACACTGCACTAGGACGTGTGAGGGCACACTACACTAGGGCGTGTAAGGGGCACACTACACTAGGACGTGTAAGGGCACACTACACTAGGGCGTGTAAGGGGCACACTACACTAGGGCGTGTAAGGAGCACACTACACTAGGACGTGTAAGGGGCACACTACACTAGGGCGTGTAAGGGGCACACTACACTAGGGCGTGTAAGGAGCACACTACACTAGGACGTGTAAGGGGCACACTACACTAGGGCGTGTAAGGGGCACACTACACTAGGGCGTGTAAGGGGCACACTACACTAGGACGTGTAAGGGCACACTACACTAGGGCGTGTAAGGGGCACACTACACTAGGGCGTGTAAGGAGCACACTACACTAGGACGTGTAAGGGGCACACTACACTAGGGCGTGTAAGGGGCACACTACACTAGGGCGTGTAAGGGGCACACTACACTAGGGCGTGTAAGTGGCACACTACACTCGGACGTGTAAGGGGCACACTACACTAGGACGTGTGAAGGGGCACACTACACTAGGGCATGTAAGGGGCACACTACACTAGGACGTGTAAGGGCACACTACACTAGGACGTGTAAGGGCACACTACACTAGGGCGTGTAAGGGGCACACTACACTAGGACGTGTAAGGGGCACACTACACTAGGGCGTGTAAGGGGCACACTACACTAGGGCGTGTAAGGGCACACTACACTAGGGCGTGGAAGGGGCACACTACACTAGGACGTGTAAGGGCACACTGCACTAGGACGTGTAAGGGGCACACTACACTACGGCGTGTAAGGAGCACACTACACTAGGACGTGTAAGGGGCACACTACACTAGGGCGTGTAAGGGGCACGCTACTCTAGGGCGTGTAAGGGGCACACTACACTAGGGGGTGTAAGGGGCACACTACACTAGGGCGTGTAAGGGGCACACTACACTAGGACATGTAAGGGGCACACTACACTAGGACGTGTGAAGGGGCACACTGCACTAGGGCGTGTAAGGGCACACTACACTAGGGCGTGTAAGGGGCACACTACACTGGAGCGTGTGAAGGGCACACTACACTAGGGCGTGTAAGGGGCACACTACACTAGGACGTGTAAGGGCACACTACACTAGGACGTGTAAGGGGCACACTACACTTGGACGTGTAAGGGGCACACTACACTAGGGCGTGTAAGGGCACACTACACTAGGACGTGTAAGGGGCACACTACACTAGGGCGTGTGAAGGGGCACACTACACTAGGGCGTGTAAGGGGCACACTACACTAGGGCGTGTAAGGGGCACACTACACTAGGACGTGTAAGGGCACACTACACTAGGACATGTAAGGGCACACTACACTAGGGCGTGTAAGGGGCACACTACACTAGGACGTGTAAGGGGCACACTACACTAGGGCGTATAAGGGGCACACTACACTAGGGCGTGTAAGGGGCACACTACACTAGGACGTGTAAGTGGCACACTACACTAGGGCGTGTAAGGGGCACACTACACTGGGGCGTGTAAGGGCACACTACACTAGGGCGTGTAAGGGGCACACTACACTAGGGCGTGTAAGGGGCACACTACACTAGGGCGTGTAAGGGCACACTACACTAGGACGTGTAAGGGGCACACTACACTAGGGCGTGTAAGGGCACACTACACTAGGACGTGTAAGGGGCACACTACACTCGGGCGTGTAAGGGGCACACTGCACTAGGGCGTGTAAGGGGCACACTACACTAGGACGTGTAAGATCACACTACACTAAGACGTGTAAGGGGCACACTACACTAGGGCATGTAAGGGGCACACTACACTAGGACGTGTAAGGGCACACTACACTAAGACGTGTAAGGGGCACACTACACTAGGGCGTGTAAGGGCACACTACACTAGGACGTGTAAGGGGCACACTACAATAGGGCGTGAAAGGGGCACACTACACTAGGGCGTGTAAGGGGCACACTACACTAGGGCGTGTAAGGGGCACACTACACTAGGACGTGTAAGGGCACACTACACTAAGACGTGTAAGGGGCACACTACACTAGGGCGTGTAAGGGGCACACTACACTAGGACGTGTAAGGGCACACTACACTAAGACGTGTAAGGGGCACACTACACTTGGGCGTGTAAGGGCACACTACACTAGGACGTGTAAGGGGCACACTATAATAGGGCGTGAAAGGGGCACACTACACTAGGGCGTGTAAGGGGCACACTACACTAGGGCGTGTAAGGGGCACACTACACTAGGACGTGTAAGGGCACACTACACTAAGACGTGTAAGGGGCACACTACACTAGGGCGTGTAAGGGGCACACTACACTAGGACGTGTAAGGGCACACTACACTAAGATGTGTAAGGGGCACACTACACCAGGACGTGTAAGGGGCACACTACACTAGGACGTGTAAGGGCACACTACACTAGGGCGTGTGAAGGGCACACTACACTAGGACGTGTAAGGGGCACACTACACTAGGACGTGTAAGGGGCACACTACACTAGGACGTGTAAGGGCACACTACACTAGGGCGTGTGAAGGGCACACTACACTAGGACGTGTAAGGGGCACACTACACTAGGGCGTGTGAAGGGCACACTACACTAGGGCGTGTAAGGGCACACTACACTAGGGCGTGTAAGGGGCACACTACACTAGGGCGTGTGAGGGGCACACTACACTAGGGCGTGCGAAGGGCACACTACACTAGGGCGTGTAAGGGCACACTACACTAGGGCGTGTAAGGGGCACACTACACTTGGGCGTGTGAGGGGCACACTACACTAGGGCGTGTAAGGGGCACACTACACTAGGGCGTGTAAGGGCACACTACACTAGGGCGTGTAAGGGGCACACTACACTAGGGCGTGTAAGGGGCACACTACACTAGGGCGTGTAAGGGCACACTACACTAGGGCGTGGAAGGGGCACACTACACTAGGACGTGTAAGGGCACACTGCACTAGGACGTGTAAGGGGCACACTACACTACGGCGTGTAAGGAGCACACTACACTAGGACGTGTAAGGGGCACACTACACTAGGGTGTGTAAGGGGCACGCTACTCTAGGGCGTGTAAAGGGCACACTACACTAGGGGGTGTAAGGGGCACACTACACTAGGGCGTGTAAGGGGCACACTACACTAGGACATGTAAGGGGCACACTACACTAGGACGTGTGAAGGGGCACACTGCACTAGGGCGTGTAAGGGCACACTACACTAGGGCGTGTAAGGGGCACACTACACTGGAGCGTGTGAAGGGCACACTACACTGGGGCGTGTGAGGGGCACACTACACTAGGGCGTGTGAGGGGCACACTACACTGGGGCGTGTAAGGGGCACACTGCACTGGGGCGTGTGAGGGGCACACTACACTAGGGCGTGTGAGGGGCACACTACACTGGGGCGTGTAAGGGGCACACTACACTAGGGCGTGTGAGGGGCACACTACACTAGGGCGTGTGAGGGGCACACTACACTAGGGCGTGTGAGGGGCACACTACACTGGGGCGTGTGAGGGGCACACTACACTGGGGCGTGTTAGGGTGTGTGAGGGGCACACTACACTGGGGCGTGTAAGGGGCACACTACACTGGGGCGTGTAAGGGGCACACTACACTGGGGCGTGTAAGGGGCACACTACACTAGGGCGTGTGAGGGGCACACTACACTAGGGCGTGTGAGGGGCACACTACACTAGGGCGTGTGAGGGGCACACTACACTGGGGCGTGTAAGGGGCACACTACACTAGGGCGTGTGAGGGGCACACTACACTAGGGCGTGTGAGGGGCACACTACACTGGGGCGTGTAAGGGGCACACTACACTGGGGTGTGTGAGGGGCACACTACACTGAGTACAGTACTGAGGGAGTGCTGCACAGTTGGAGCGCTAGTACTGAGGGAGTAAAAGCAGAAAATGCTGGAAGCACTCTGCAGGTCAGGCAGCATCTGTGGAGAGAGAAACAGAGTTAACATTTCAGGTTTGTGACCCTTCGTGAGAACTGGAAAAAGTTAGAGATGTAACAGGTATTAACCAGGTGCAGAGGTCGGGAAAGGGAGATGGGGAGGAAAAAACAAAAGGGAAAGTCTGTGATAGGGTGGACGGGAGGAGAGATTAAATGCTGCAAATGGGAATGGCAGAATCATCAACAGCTGCCATCTGAATAAAATAAGGGCAGGGGTTATGGTCTGAAATTGATGAACTCGATGTTGAGTCCAGAAGGCTGTAAAGTGCCTAATTGAAAGATGAGGTGCTGTTCCTTGAGCTTACGTTGAGTTTCATTGGAGCAGTGCAAGAGGCCGAGGTGGGAGTGGAGTGGGGAATTAAAGTGACAGGTGAGCACGAAAGAAATGTGCTCCTTATTTAAGAAAGGGTTTCTTCTATCGCAGCCTGAGTATGATCATTGGGACTGAGAGTCACTCACTCCCGGACAGGAGGGACCGGGAGTCGCTCGCTCCCGGACAGGAGGGACCGGGAGTCGCTCGCTCCCGGACAGGAGGGACCGGGCGTCGCTCGCCCCCGGACAGGAGGGACCGAGAGTCGCTCGCTCCCGGACAGGAGGGACCGGGAGTCGCTCGCCCCCGGACAGGAGGGACCGGGAGTCGCTCGCTCCCGGACAGGAGGGACCGGGAGTCGCTCGCTCCCGGACAGGAGGGACCGGGAGTCGCTCGCTCCCGGACAGGAGGGACCGGGCGTCGCTCGCCCCCGGACAGGAGGGACCGGGAGTCGCTCGCTCCCGGACAGGAGGGACCGGGAGTCGCTCGCCCCCGGACAGGAGGGACCGGGAGTCGCTCGCCCCCGGACAGGAGGGACCGGGAGTCGCTCGCCCCCGGACAGGAGGGACCGGGAGTCGCTCGCTCCCGGACAGGAGGGACCGGGCGTCGCTCGCTCCCGGACAGGAGGGACCGGGAGTCGCTCGCTCCCGGACAGGAGGGACCGGGAGTCGCTCGCTCCCGGACAGGAGGGACCGGGAGTCGCTCGCCCCCGGACAGGAGGGACCGGGAGTCGCTCGCTCCCGGACAGGAGGGACCGGGAGTCGCTCGCTCCCGGACAGGAGGGACCGGGAGTCGCTCGCTCCCGGACAGGAGGGACCGAGAGTCGCTCGCCCCCGGACAGGAGGGACCGAGAGTCGCTCGCTCCCGGACAGGAGGGACCGGGCGTCGCTCGCTCCCGGACAGGAGGGACCGGGAGTCGCTCGCCCCCGGACAGGAGGGACCGGGAGTCGCTCGCTCCCGGACAGGAGGGACCGGGAGTCGCTCGCTCCCGGACAGGAGGGACCGGGAGTCGCTCGCTCCCGGACAGGAGGGACCGGGAGTCGCTCGCTCCCGGACAGGAGGGACCGGGCGTCGCTCGCCCCCGGACAGGAGGGACCGGGAGTCGCTCGCTCCCGGACAGGAGGGACCGGGAGTCGCTCGCCCCCGGACAGGAGGGACCGGGCGTCGCTCGCCCCCGGACAGGAGGGACCGAGAGTCGCTCGCTCCCGGACAGGAGGGACCGGGAGTCGCTCGCTCCCGGACAGGAGGGACCGGGAGTCGCTCGCTCCCGGACAGGAGGGACCGGGAGTCGCTCGCTCCCGGACAGGAGGGACCGGGAGTCGCTCGCTCCCGGACAGGCGGGACCGGGAGTCGTTCGCTCCCGGACAGGAGGGACCGGGAGTCGCTCGCTCCCGGACAGGAGGGACCGGGAGTCGCTCGCTCCCGGACAGGAGGGACCGGGAGTCGCTCGCTCCCGGACAGGAGGGACCGGGAGTCGCTCGCTCCCGGACAGGAGGGACCGGGAGTCGCTCGCTCCCGGACAGGAGGGACCGGGAGTCGCTCGCTCCCGGACAGGAGGGACCGGGAGTCGCTCGCTCCCGGACAGGAGGGACCGGGAGTCGCTCGCTCCCGGACAGGAGGGACCGGGAGTCGCTCGCTCACCCAGCAACATTCCCCAGGGACTCTGTCACCCCAGCTGATTGAAGCATTTTCAACAGTGGGTCAGTTTGCTGGAACGGGTAAATTTCGGATAAGTGCAACAGTGTTGGTGACCGTGAGATTTCACTGATGATATCTGACAAGTGGTTTGAGTGCTTATCACATGGGTAGTGCTCAGTGTCCCATTACGTCATTCTCCACAGCATTGCACTTCAAGGCTCCTCTCACCTTCACGCATCTCAACATTCCAAGCCTCACAGTACACATCTTCCCTGATTTCCATCTGAAATGCTAAATGGCTTTTTACCAAACTCTTCCCTCCAGCAGCGATGCTAATCCTGTTTCTTTCTATATGGTGTGTTTGATAGGCGAATGAGCAGTTTGTGCGGTGTAGGATGTCCCAGGGGTGTCGGGAAGGATGTGACCTGTTCCATCAGCTACTTCCTCAGGGGACCTCTGTCCTTCAGCCACAGCGACCCCGCTCTGAGCACCCCATCCCGCTGACTGAACCCCACTCCCACTCTCAGAATCCCGCTCTCAGAACCCCACTCCCGCTCTCAGAACCCCACTCCCGCAATCTGAACCCCACTCCCGCTCTCTGAACCCCACTCCCGCTCTCTGAACCCCACTCCCGCTCTCAGAACCCCACTCCCGCTCTCAGAACCCCACTCCCGCTCTCTGAACCCCACTCCCGCTCTCTGAACCCCACTCCCGCTCTCAGAACCCCACTCCCGCTCTCTGAACCCCACTCCCGCTCTCAGAACCCCACTCCCGCTCTCAGAACCCCACTCCCGCTCTCTGAACCCCACTCCCGCTCTCCGAACCCCACTCCCGCTCTCCGAACCCCACTCCCGCTGACTGAACCCCACTCCCGCTCTCAGAACCCCACTCCCGCTCTCAGAACCCCACTCCCGCTGACTGAACCCCACTCCCGCTCTCCGAACCCCACTCCCGCTCTCAGAACCCCACTCCCGCTCTCCGAACCCCACTCCCGCTCTCCGAACCCCACTCCCGCTCTCTGAACCCCACTCCCGCTCTCTGAACCCCACTCCCGCTCTCTGAACCCCACTCCCGCTCTCAGAACCCCACTCCCGCTCTCTGAACCCCACTCCCGCTCTCAGAACCCCACTCCCGCTCTCCGAACCCCACTCCCGCTGACTGAACCCCGCTCTCCGAACCCCACTCCCGCTAACTGAACCCCACTCCCGCTCTCCGAACCCCACTCCCGCTCTCAGAACCCCACTCCTGCTCTCAGAACCCCACTCCCGCTGACTGAACCCCACTCCCGCTCTCAGAACCCCACTCCCGCTCTCCGAACCCCACTCCCGCTGACTGAACCCCACTCCCGCTCTCAGAACCCCACTCCCGCTCTCAGAACCCCACTCCCACTCTCTGAACCCCACTCCCGCTCTCAGAACCCCACTCCCGCTCTCCGAACCCCACTCCCGCTGACTGAACCCCACTCCCGCTCTCCGAACCCCACTCCCGCTCTCTGAACCCCACTCCCGCTCTCCGAACCCCACACCCGCTCTCAGAACCCCACTCCCGCTGACTGAACCCCCTCCCGCTGACTGAACCCCACTCCCGCTCTCAGAACCCCACTCCCGCTCTCAGAACCCCACTCCCGCTGACTGAACCCCACTCCCGCTGACTGAACCCCACTCCCGCTCTCCGAACCCCACTCCCGCTCTCAGAACCCCACTCCCGCTGACTGAACCCCACACCCGCTCTCAGAACCCCACTCCTGCTCTCCGAACCCCACTCCCGCTCTCAGAACCCCACTCCCGCTCTCTGAACCCCACTCCCGCTCTCCGAACCCCACTCCCGCTCTCAGAACCCCACTCCCACTCTCAGAACCCCACTCCCGCTCTCCGAACCCCACTCCCGCTCTCAGAACCCCACTCCCGCTGACTGAACCCCACTCCCGCTCTCAGAACCCCACTCCCGCTCTCAGAACCCCACTCCCGCTGACTGAACCCCACCCCCACTCTCTGAACCCCACTCCCGCTCTCAGAACCCCACTCCCGCTGACTGAACCCCACTCCCGCTCTCAGAACCCCACTCCCGCTCTCTGAACCCCACTCCCGCTGACTGAACCCCACTCCCGCTCTCAGAACCCCACTCCCGCTCTCAGAACCCCACTCCCGCTCTCCGAACCCCACTCCCGCTCTCTGAACCTCACTCCCGCTCTCAGAACCCCACTCCCGCTGACTGAACCCCACTCCCACTCTCTGAACCCCACTCCCGCTGACTGAACCCCACTCCCGCTGACTGAACCCCACTCCCACTCTCTGAACCCCATTCCCACTCTCAGAACCCCACTCCCGCTCTCTGAACCCCACTCCCGCTCTCTGAACCCCACTCCCGCTCTCAGAACCCCACTCCCGCTCTCAGAACCCCACTCCCGCTCTCTGAACCCCACTCCCGCTCTCAGAACCCCAATCCCGCTCTCAGAACCCCACTCCCGCTCTCAGAACCCCACTCCCGCTGACTGAACCCCACTCCCGCTCTCCGAACCCCACTCCCGCTCTCAGAACCCCACTCCTGCTCTCAGAACCCCACTCCCGCTGACTGAACCCAAATCCCGCTCTCAGAACCCCACTCCCGCTCTCCGAACCCCACTCCCGCTGACTGAACCCCACTCCCGCTCTCCGAACCCCACTCCCGCTCTCCGAACCCCACTCCCGCTCTCCGAACCCCACTCCCGCTCTCCGAACCCCACTCCCACTCTCTGAATCCCGCTCTCAGAACCCCACTCCCGCTCTCCGAACCCCACTCCCGCTGACTGAACCCCACTCCCGCTCTCCGAACCCCACTCCCGCTCTCTGAACCCCACTCCCGCTCTCCGAACCCCACACCCGCTCTCAGAACCCCACTCCCGCTGACTGAACCCCCTCCCGCTGACTGAACCCCACTCCCGCTCTCAGAACCCCACTCCCGCTCTCAGAACCCCACTCCCGCTGACTGAACCCCACTCCCGCTGACTGAACCCCACTCCCGCTCTCAGAACCCCACTCCCGCTGACTGAACCCCACACCCGCTCTCAGAACCCCACTCCTGCTCTCCGAACACCACTCCCGCTCTCAGAACCCCACTCCCGCTCTCTGAACCCCACTCCCGCTCTCCGAACCCCACTCCCGCTCTCAGAACCCCACTCCCACTCTCAGAACCCCACTCCCGCTCTCCGAACCCCACTCCCGCTGACTGAACCCCACTCCCGCTGACTGAACCCCACTCCCGCTCTCAGAACCCCACTCCCGCTGACTGAACCCCACCCCCACTCTCTGAACCCCACTCCCGCTCTCAGAACCCCACTCCCGCTGACTGAACCCCACTCCCACTCTCTGGACCCCATTCCCACTCTCAGAACCCCACTCCCGCTCTCTGAACCCCACTCCCGCTCACAGAACCCCACTCCCGCTCTCTGAACCCCACTCCCGCTGACTGAACCCCACTCCCGCTGACTGAACCCCACTCCCGCTGACTGAACCCCACTCCCGCTGACTGAACCCCACTCCCGCTCTCAGAACCCCACTCCCGCTCTCAGAACCCCACTCTCGCTCTCAGAACCCCACTCCCGCTCTCTGAACCCCACTCCCGCTCTCAGAACCCCACTCCCGCTCTCAGAACCCCACTCCCGCTCTCTGAACCCCACTCCCGCTCTCAGAACCCCAATCCCGCTCTCAGAACCCCACTCCCGCTCTCAGAACCCCACTCCCGCTGACTGAACCCCACTCCCGCTGACTGAACACCACTCCCGCTCTCAGAACCCCACTCCCGCTCTCTGAACCCCACTCCCGCTGACTGAACCCCACTCCCGCTCTCCGAACCCCACTCCCGCTCTCCGAACCCCACTCCCACTCTCTGAATCCCGCTCTCAGAACCCCACTCCCGCTCTCCGAACCCCACTCCCGCTGACTGAACCCCACTCCCGCTCTCCGAACCCCACTCCCGCTCTCTGAACCCCACTCCCGCTCTCCGAACCCCACACCCGCTCTCAGAACCCCACTCCCGCTGACTGAACCCCCTCCCGCTGACTGAACCCCACTCCCGCTCTCAGAACCCCACTCCCGCTCTCAGAACCCCACTCCCGCTGACTGAACCCCACTCCCGCTGACTGAACCCCACTCCCGCTCTCAGAACCCCACTCCCGCTGACTGAACCCCACACCCGCTCTCAGAACCCCACTCCTGCTCTCCGAACACCACTCCCGCTCTCAGAACCCCACTCCCGCTCTCTGAACCCCACTCCCGCTCTCCGAACCCCACTCCCGCTCTCAGAACCCCACTCCCACTCTCAGAACCCCACTCCCGCTCTCCGAACCCCACTCCCGCTGACTGAACCCCACTCCCGCTGACTGAACCCCACTCCCGCTCTCAGAACCCCACTCCCGCTGACTGAACCCCACCCCCACTCTCTGAACCCCACTCCCGCTCTCAGAACCCCACTCCCGCTGACTGAACCCCACTCCCGCTCTCAGAACCCCACTCCCGCTCTCTGAACCCCACTCCCGCTGGCTGAACCCCACTCCCGCTCTCAGAACCCCACTCCCGCTCTCAGAACCCCACTCCCGCTCTCAGAACCCCACTCCCGCTCTCTGAACCTCACTCCCGCTCTCTGAACCCCACTCCCGCTGACTGAACCCCACTCCCACTCTCTGAACCCCACTCCCGCTGACTGAACCCCACTCCCGCTGACTGAACCCCACTCCCGCTCTCAGAACCCCACTCCCGCTCTCAGAACCCCACTCCCGCTCTCAGAACCCCACTCCCGCTCTCTGAACCCCACTCCCGCTCTCAGAACCCCACTCCCGCTCTCAGAACCCCACTCCCGCTCTCTGAACCCCACTCCCGCTCTCAGAACCCCAATCCCGCTCTCAGAACCCCACTCCCGCTCTCAGAACCCCACTCCCGCTGACTGAACCCCACTCCCGCTGACTGAACACCACTCCCGCTCTCAGAACCCCACTCCCGCTCTCTGAACCCCACTCCCGCTGACTGAACCCCACTCCCACTCTCTGAACCCCATTCCCGCTCCCAGAACCCCACTCCCGCTCTCTGAACCCCACTCCCGCTCTCAGAACCCCACTCCCGCTGACTGAATCCCACTCTCTGAACCCCACTCCCGCTGACTGAACCCCACTCCCGCTGACTGAACCCCACTCCCGCTCTCTGAACCCCACTCCCGCTCTCAGAACCCCACTCCCGCTCTCTGAACCCCACTCCCGCTCTCAGAACCCCACTCCCGCTCTCTGAACCCCACTCCCGCTCTCAGAACCCCAATCCCGCTCTCAGAACCCCACTCCCGCTCTCAGAACCCCACTCCCGCTGACTGAACCCCACTCCCGCTGACTGAACACCACTCCCGCTCTCAGAACCCCACTCCCGCTCTCTGAACCCCGCTCCCGCTGACTGAACCCCACTCCCACTCTCTGAACCCCACTCCCGCTCTCAGAACCCCACTCCCGCTCTCAGAACCCCACTCCCGCTGACTGAACCCCACTCCCGCTCTCAGAACCCCACTCCCGCTCTCAGAACCCCACTCCCGCTGACTGAACCCCACCCCCACTCTCTGAACCCCACTCCCGCTCTCAGAACCCCACTCCCGCTGACTGAACCCCACTCCCGCTCTCAGAACCCCACTCCCGCTCTCTGAACCCCACTCCCGCTGACTGAACCCCACTCCCGCTCTCAGAACCCCACTCCCGCTCTCAGAACCCCACTCCCGCTCTCCGAACCCCACTCCCGCTCTCTGAACCTCACTCCCGCTCTCAGAACCCCACTCCCGCTGACTGAACCCCACTCCCGCTCTCTGAACCCCACTCCCGCTGACTGAACCCCACTCCCGCTGACTGAACCCCACTCCCACTCTCTGAACCCCATTCCCACTCTCAGAACCCCACTCCCGCTCTCAGAACCCCACTCCCGCTCTCAGAACCCCACTCCCGCTGACTGAACCCCACTCCCGCTCTCCGAACCCCACTCCCGCTCTCAGAACCCCACTCCTGCTCTCAGAACCCCACTCCCGCTCTCAGAACCCCACTCCCGCTGACTGAACCCCACTCCCGCTCTCAGAACCCCACTCCCGCTCTCAGAACCCCACTCCCGCTGACTGAACCCCACCCCCACTCTCTGAACCCCACTCCCGCTCTCCGAACCCCACTCCCGCTCTCTGAACCCCACTCCCGCTCTCAGAACCCCACTCCCGCTCTCTGAACCCCACTCCCGCTCTCAGAACCCCAATCCCGCTCTCAGAACCCCACTCCCACTCTCAGAACCCCACTCCCGCTGACTGAACCCCACTCCCGCTGACTGAACACCACTCCCGCTCTCAGAACCCCACTCCCGCTCTCTGAACCCCGCTCCCGCTGACTGAACCCCACTCCCACTCTCTGAACCCCACTCCCGCTCTCAGAACCCCACTCCCGCTCTCAGAACCCCACTCCCGCTGACTGAACCCCACTCCCGCTCTCAGAACCCCACTCCCGCTCTCAGAACCCCACTCCCGCTGACTGAACCCCACCCCCACTCTCTGAACCCCACTCCCGCTCTCAGAACCCCACTCCCGCTGACTGAACCCCACTCCCGCTCTCAGAACCCCACTCCCGCTCTCTGAACCCCACTCCCGCTGACTGAACCCCACTCCCGCTCTCAGAACCCCACTCCCGCTCTCAGAACCCCACTCCCGCTCTCCGAACCCCACTCCCGCTCTCTGAACCTCACTCCCGCTCTCAGAACCCCACTCCCGCTGACTGAACCCCACTCCCGCTCTCTGAACCCCACTCCCGCTGACTGAACCCCACTCCCGCTGACTGAACCCCACTCCCACTCTCTGAACCCCATTCCCACTCTCAGAACCCCACTCCCGCTCTCAGAACCCCACTCCCGCTCTCAGAACCCCACTCCCGCTGACTGAACCCCACTCCCGCTCTCCGAACCCCACTCCCGCTCTCAGAACCCCACTCCTGCTCTCAGAACCCCACTCCCGCTCTCAGAACCCCACTCCCGCTGACTGAACCCCACTCCCGCTCTCAGAACCCCACTCCCGCTCTCAGAACCCCACTCCCGCTGACTGAACCCCACCCCCACTCTCTGAACCCCACTCCCGCTCTCAGAACCCCACTCCCGCTGACTGAACCCCACTCCCGCTCTCAGAACCCCACTCCCGCTCTCTGAACCCCACTCCCGCTGACTGAACCCCACTCCCGCTCTCAGAACCCCACTCCCGCTCTCAGAACCCCACTCCCGCTCTCCGAACCCCACTCCCGCTCTCTGAACCTCACTCCCGCTCTCAGAACCCCACTCCCGCTGACTGAACCCAAATCCCGCTCTCAGAACCCCACTCCCGCTCTCCGAACCCCACTCCCGCTGACTGAACCCCACTCCCGCTCTCCGAACCCCACTCCCGCTCTCCGAACACCACTCCCGCTCTCCGAACCCCACTCCCGCTCTCCGAACCCCACTCCCGCTCTCTGAACCCCACTCCCGCTCTCAGAACCCCACTCCCGCTCTCCGAACCCCACTCCCACTCTCTGAACTCCACTCCCGCTCTCAGAACCCCACTCCCGCTCTCCGAACCCCACTCCCGCTGACTGAACCCCACTCCCGCTCTCCGAACCCCACTCCCGCTCTCTGAACCCCACTCCCGCTCTCCGAACCCCACACCCGCTCTCAGAACCCCACTCCCGCTGACTGAACCCCCTCCCGCTGACTGAACCCCACTCCCGCTCTCAGAACCCCACTCCCGCTCTCAGAACCCCACTCCCGCTGACTGAACCCCACTCCCGCTGACTGAACCCCACTCCCGCTCTCAGAACCCCACTCCCGCTGACTGAACCCCACACCCGCTCTCAGAACCCCACTCCTGCTCTCCGAACACCACTCCCGCTCTCAGAACCCCACTCCCGCTCTCTGAACCCCACTCCCGCTGACTGAACCCCACTCCCGCTGACTGAACACCACTCCCGCTCTCAGAACCCCACTCCCGCTCTCTGAACCCCACTCCCGCTGACTGAACCCCACTCCCACTCTCTGAACCCCAATCCCGCTCCCAGAACCCCACTCCCGCTCTCTGAACCCCACTCCCGCTCTCAGAACCCCACTCCCGCTGACTGAATCCCACTCTCTGAACCCCACTCCCGCTGACTGAACCCCACTCCCGCTGACTGAACCCCACTCCCGCTCTCTGAACCCCACTCCCGCTCTCAGAACCCCACTCCCGCTCTCTGAACCCCACTCCCGCTCTCAGAACCCCACTCCCGCTCTCTGAACCCCACTCCCGCTCTCAGAACCCCAATCCCGCTCTCAGAACCCCACTCCCACTCTCAGAACCCCACTCCCGCTGACTGAACCCCACTCCCGCTGACTGAACACCACTCCCGCTCTCAGAACCCCACTCCCGCTCTCTGAACCCCGCTCCCGCTGACTGAACCCCACTCCCACTCTCTGAACCCCACTCCCGCTCTCAGAACCCCACTCCCGCTCTCAGAACCCCACTCCCGCTGACTGAACCCCACTCCCGCTCTCAGAACCCCACTCCCGCTCTCAGAACCCCACTCCCGCTGACTGAACCCCACCCCCACTCTCTGAACCCCACTCCCGCTCTCAGAACCCCACTCCCGCTGACTGAACCCCACTCCCGCTCTCAGAACCCCACTCCCGCTCTCTGAACCCCACTCCCGCTGACTGAACCCCACTCCCGCTCTCAGAACCCCACTCCTGCTCTCCGAACACCACTCCCGCTCTCAGAACCCCACTCCCGCTCTCTGAACCCCACTCCCGCTGACTGAACCCCACTCCCGCTGACTGAACACCACTCCCGCTCTCAGAACCCCACTCCCGCTCTCTGAACCCCACTCCCGCTGACTGAACCCCACTCTCTGAACCCCATTCCCGCTCCCAGAACCCCACTCCCGCTCTCTGAACCCCACTCCCGCTCTCAGAACCCCACTCCCGCTGACTGAATCCCACTCTCTGAACCCCACTCCCGCTGACTGAACCCCACTCCCGCTGACTGAACCCCACTCCCGCTCTCTGAACCCCACTCCCGCTCTCAGAACCCCACTCCCGCTCTCTGAACCCCACTCCCGCTCTCAGAACCCCACTCCCGCTCTCTGAACCCCACTCCCGCTCTCAGAACCCCAATCCCGCTCTCAGAACCCCACTCCCACTCTCAGAACCCCACTCCCGCTGACTGAACCCCACTCCCGCTGACTGAACACCACTCCCGCTCTCAGAACCCCACTCCCGCTCTCTGAACCCCGCTCCCGCTGACTGAACCCCACTCCCACTCTCTGAACCCCACTCCCGCTCTCAGAACCCCACTCCCGCTCTCAGAACCCCACTCCCGCTGACTGAACCCCACTCCCGCTCTCAGAACCCCACTCCCGCTCTCAGAACCCCACTCCCGCTGACTGAACCCCACCCCCACTCTCTGAACCCCACTCCCGCTCTCAGAACCCCACTCCCGCTGACTGAACCCCACTCCCGCTCTCAGAACCCCACTCCCGCTCTCTGAACCCCACTCCCGCTGACTGAACCCCACTCCCGCTCTCAGAACCCCACTCCCGCTCTCAGAACCCCACTCCCGCTCTCCGAACCCCACTCCCGCTCTCTGAACCTCACTCCCGCTCTCCGAACCCCACTCCCGCTCTCCGAACCCCACTCCCGCTCTCCGAACCCCACTCCCACTCTCTGAACCCCACTCCCGCTCTCAGAACCCCACTCCCGCTCTCCGAACCCCACTCCCGCTGACTGAACCCCACTCCCGCTCTCCGAACCCCACTCCCGCTCTCTGAACCCCACTCCCGCTCTCCGAACCCCACACCCGCTCTCAGAACCCCACTCCCGCTGACTGAACCCCCTCCCGCTGACTGAACCCCACTCCCGCTCTCAGAACCCCACTCCCGCTCTCAGAACCCCACTCCCGCTGACTGAACCCCACTCCCGCTGACTGAACCCCACTCCCGCTCTCAGAACCCCACTCCCGCTGACTGAACCCCACACCCGCTCTCAGAACCCCACTCCTGCTCTCCGAACACCACTCCCGCTCTCAGAACCCCACTCCCGCTCTCTGAACCCCACTCCCGCTGACTGAACCCCACTCCCGCTGACTGAACACCACTCCCGCTCTCAGAACCCCACTCCCGCTCTCTGAACCCCACTCCCGCTGACTGAACCCCACTCCCACTCTCTGAACCCCATTCCCGCTCCCAGAACCCCACTCCCGCTCTCTGAACCCCACTCCCGCTCTCAGAACCCCACTCCCGCTGACTGAATCCCACTCTCTGAACCCCACTCCCGCTGACTGAACCCCACTCCCGCTGACTGAACCCCACTCCCGCTCTCTGAACCCCACTCCCGCTCTCAGAACCCCACTCCCGCTCTCTGAACCCCACTCCCGCTCTCAGAACCCCACTCCCGCTCTCTGAACCCCACTCCCGCTCTCAGAACCCCAATCCCGCTCTCAGAACCCCACTCCCACTCTCAGAACCCCACTCCCGCTGACTGAACCCCACTCCCGCTGACTGAACACCACTCCCGCTCTCAGAACCCCACTCCCGCTCTCTGAACCCCGCTCCCGCTGACTGAACCCCACTCCCACTCTCTGAACCCCACTCCCGCTCTCAGAACCCCACTCCCGCTCTCAGAACCCCACTCCCGCTGACTGAACCCCACTCCCGCTCTCAGAACCCCACTCCCGCTCTCAGAACCCCACTCCCGCTGACTGAACCCCACCCCCACTCTCTGAACCCCACTCCCGCTCTCAGAACCCCACTCCCGCTGACTGAACCCCACTCCCGCTCTCAGAACCCCACTCCCGCTCTCTGAACCCCACTCCCGCTGACTGAACCCCACTCCCGCTCTCAGAACCCCACTCCCGCTCTCAGAACCCCACTCCCGCTCTCCGAACCCCACTCCCGCTCTCTGAACCTCACTCCCGCTCTCCGAACCCCACTCCCGCTCTCCGAACCCCACTCCCGCTCTCCGAACCCCACTCCCACTCTCTGAACCCCACTCCCGCTCTCAGAACCCCACTCCCGCTCTCCGAACCCCACTCCCGCTGACTGAACCCCACTCCCGCTCTCCGAACCCCACTCCCGCTCTCTGAACCCCACTCCCGCTCTCCGAACCCCACACCCGCTCTCAGAACCCCACTCCCGCTGACTGAACCCCCTCCCGCTGACTGAACCCCACTCCCGCTCTCAGAACCCCACTCCCGCTCTCAGAACCCCACTCCCGCTGACTGAACCCCACTCCCGCTGACTGAACCCCACTCCCGCTCTCAGAACCCCACTCCCGCTGACTGAACCCCACACCCGCTCTCAGAACCCCACTCCTGCTCTCCGAACACCACTCCCGCTCTCAGAACCCCACTCCCGCTCTCTGAACCCCACTCCCGCTGACTGAACCCCACTCCCGCTGACTGAACACCACTCCCGCTCTCAGAACCCCACTCCCGCTCTCTGAACCCCACTCCCGCTGACTGAACCCCACTCCCACTCTCTGAACCCCATTCCCGCTCCCAGAACCCCACTCCCGCTCTCTGAACCCCACTCCCGCTCTCAGAACCCCACTCCCGCTGACTGAATCCCACTCTCTGAACCCCACTCCCGCTGACTGAACCCCACTCCCGCTGACTGAACCCCACTCCCGCTCTCTGAACCCCACTCCCGCTCTCAGAACCCCACTCCCGCTCTCTGAACCCCACTCCCGCTCTCAGAACCCCACTCCCGCTCTCTGAACCCCACTCCCGCTCTCAGAACCCCAATCCCGCTCTCAGAACCCCACTCCCACTCTCAGAACCCCACTCCCGCTGACTGAACCCCACTCCCGCTGACTGAACACCACTCCCGCTCTCAGAACCCCACTCCCGCTCTCTGAACCCCGCTCCCGCTGACTGAACCCCACTCCCACTCTCTGAACCCCACTCCCGCTCTCAGAACCCCACTCCCGCTCTCAGAACCCCACTCCCGCTGACTGAACCCCACTCCCGCTCTCAGAACCCCACTCCCGCTCTCAGAACCCCACTCCCGCTGACTGAACCCCACCCCCACTCTCTGAACCCCACTCCCGCTCTCAGAACCCCACTCCCGCTGACTGAACCCCACTCCCGCTCTCAGAACCCCACTCCCGCTCTCTGAACCCCACTCCCGCTGACTGAACCCCACTCCCGCTCTCAGAACCCCACTCCCGCTCTCAGAACCCCACTCCCGCTCTCCGAACCCCACTCCCGCTCTCTGAACCTCACTCCCGCTCTCAGAACCCCACTCCCGCTGACTGAACCCCACTCCCACTCTCTGAACCCCACTCCCGCTGACTGAACCCCACTCCCGCTGACTGAACCCCACTCCCGCTCTCTGAACCCCATTCCCACTCTCAGAACCCCACTCCCGCTCTCTGAACCCCACTCCCGCTCTCTGAACCCCACTCCCGCTCTCAGAACCCCACTCCCGCTCTCAGAACCCCACTCCCGCTCTCTGAACCCCACTCCCGCTCTCAGAACCCCAATCCCGCTCTCAGAACCCCACTCCCGCTCTCAGAACCCCACTCCCGCTGACTGAACCCCACTCCCGCTCTCCGAACCCCACTCCCGCTCTCAGAACCCCACTCCTGCTCTCAGAACCCCACTCCCGCTGACTGAACCCAAATCCCGCTCTCAGAACCCCACTCCCGCTCTCCGAACCCCACTCCCGCTGACTGAACCCCACTCCCGCTCTCCGAACCCCACTCCCGCTCTCCGAACCCCACTCCCGCTCTCCGAACCCCACTCCCGCTCTCCGAACCCCACTCCCACTCTCTGAACCCCACTCCCGCTCTCAGAACCCCACTCCCGCTCTCCGAACCCCACTCCCGCTGACTGAACCCCACTCCCGCTCTCCGAACCCCACTCCCGCTCTCTGAACCCCACTCCCGCTCTCCGAACCCCACACCCGCTCTCAGAACCCCACTCCCGCTGACTGAACCCCCTCCCGCTGACTGAACCCCACTCCCGCTCTCAGAACCCCACTCCCGCTCTCAGAACCCCACTCCCGCTGACTGAACCCCACTCCCGCTGACTGAACCCCACTCCCGCTCTCAGAACCCCACTCCCGCTGACTGAACCCCACACCCGCTCTCAGAACCCCACTCCTGCTCTCCGAACACCACTCCCGCTCTCAGAACCCCACTCCCGCTCTCTGAACCCCACTCCCGCTCTCCGAACCCCACTCCCGCTCTCAGAACCCCACTCCCACTCTCAGAACCCCACTCCCGCTCTCCGAACCCCACTCCCGCTCTCAGAACCCCACTCCCGCTGACTGAACCCCACTCCCGCTCTCAGAACCCCACTCCCGCTCTCAGAACCCCACTCCCGCTGACTGAACCCCACCCCCACTCTCTGAACCCCACTCCCGCTCTCAGAACCCCACTCCCGCTGACTGAACCCCACTCCCGCTCTCAGAACCCCACTCCCGCTCTCTGAACCCCACTCCCGCTGGCTGAACCCCACTCCCGCTCTCAGAACCCCACTCCCGCTCTCAGAACCCCACTCCCGCTCTCAGAACCCCACTCCCGCTCTCTGAACCTCACTCCCGCTCTCTGAACCCCACTCCCGCTGACTGAGCCCCACTCCCACTCTCTGAACCCCACTCCCGCTGACTGAACCCCACTCCCGCTGACTGAACCCCACTCCCACTCTCTGAACCCCATTCCCACTCTCAGAACCCCACTCCCGCTCTCTGAACCCCACTCCCGCTCTCAGAACCCCACTCCCGCTGACTGAACCCCACTCCCACTCTCTGAACCCCACTCCCGCTGACTGAACCCCACTCCCGCTGACTGAACCCCACTCCCGCTCTCAGAACCCCACTCCCGCTCTCAGAACCCCACTCCCGCTCTCAGAACCCCACTCCCGCTCTCTGAACCCCACTCCCGCTCTCAGAACCCCACTCCCGCTCTCAGAACCCCACTCCCGCTCTCTGAACCCCACTCCCGCTCTCAGAACCCCAATCCCGCTCTCAGAACCCCACTCCCGCTCTCAGAACCCCACTCCCGCTGACTGAACCCCACTCCCGCTGACTGAACACCACTCCCGCTCTCAGAACCCCACTCCCGCTCTCTGAACCCCACTCCCGCTGACTGAACCCCACTCCCACTCTCTGAACCCCATTCCCGCTCCCAGAACCCCACTCCCGCTCTCTGAACCCCACTCCCGCTCTCAGAACCCCACTCCCGCTGACTGAATCCCACTCTCTGAACCCCACTCCCGCTGACTGAACCCCACTCCCGCTGACTGAACCCCACTCCCGCTCTCTGAACCCCACTCCCGCTCTCAGAACCCCACTCCCGCTCTCTGAACCCCACTCCCGCTCTCAGAACCCCACTCCCGCTCTCTGAACCCCACTCCCGCTCTCAGAACCCCAATCCCGCTCTCAGAACCCCACTCCCACTCTCAGAACCCCACTCCCGCTGACTGAACCCCACTCCCGCTGACTGAACACCACTCCCGCTCTCAGAACCCCACTCCCGCTCTCTGAACCCCGCTCCCGCTGACTGAACCCCACTCCCACTCTCTGAACCCCATTCCCGCTCCCAGAACCCCACTCCCGCTCTCTGAACCCCACTCCCGCTCTCAGAACCCCACTCCCGCTGACTGAATCCCACTCTCTGAACCCCACTCCCGCTGACTGAACCCCACTCCCGCTGACTGAACCCCACTCCCACTCTCTGAACCCCACTCCCGCTCTCAGAACCCCACTCCCGCTCTCAGAACCCCACTCCCGCTCTCAGAACCCCACTCCCGCTGACTGAACCCCACTCCCGCTGACTGAACCCCACTCCCGCTCTCAGAACCCCACTCCCGCTCTCTGAACCCCACCCCCGCTGACTGAACCCCACTCCCACTCTCTGAACCCCATTCCCGCTCTCAGAACCCCACTCCCGCTCTCCGAACCCCACTCCCGCTGACTGAACCCCACTCCCGCTCTCAGAACCCCACTCCCGCTCTCCGAACCCCACTCCCGCTCTCCGAACCCCACTCCCGCTCTCTGAACCTCACTCCCGCTCTCAGAACCCCACTCCCGCTGACTGAACCCCACTCCCGCTCTCTGAACCCCACTCTCGCTCTCTGAACCCCACTCCCGCTGACTGAACCCCACTCCCGCTCTCAGAACCCCACTCCCGCTCTCCGAACCCCACTCCCGCTCTCCGAACCCCACTCCCGCTCTCTGAACCTCACTCCCGCTCTCAGAACCCCACTCCCGCTGACTGAACCCCACTCCCGCTCTCTGAACCCCATTCCCGCTCTCAGAACCCCACTCCCGCTCTCAGAACCTCACTCCCGCTCTCAGAACCCCACTCCCGCTGACTGAACCCCACTCCCGCTCTCTGAACCCCATTCCCGCTCTCAGAACCCCACTCCCACTCGCTCCGGCCCCACTCGCTCCGGCGGGAGTTACACTGCAGTCCGAGGAGCCAGGCTTCAAGGAGGAGAAAGGAGAATAAACGAAGTGAATTAAAAGGCCGATGATGCTCAGTGTGAGGGGAAGGGTTAATCCTGTCAACGGCTGTTTGTCCAGCTCCGATGTTTTAATTTCATGGAATTTGCTGTAATTGTGGGGGCACTGGCTTGTTACCATGGAAACCCTGACATCAGCAGTGCTCAAGGCAACTCCCTGAAAATTTCATTCCAGTGCGTCCTGGAGCGATAACGGCCGTCTCACTCCCTCCGAGACTGACCGCCTCATTCCCTCTCTCCGAGACTGACTGCCTCACTCCCTCCCTCCGAGATTGACCGCCTCACTCACTCCGAGACTGGCCGCCTCACTCACTCACTCGAGACTGACCGCCTCACTCCCTCCCTCCGAGACTGACCGCCTCACTCACTCCGAGACTGACCGCCTCACTCCCTCCCTCCGAGACTGACCGCCTCACTCCTTCTCTCCGAGACTGACCGCCTCACTCCCTCCCTCCGAGACTGACCGCCTCACTCCCTCCCTCCGAGACTGACCGCCTCACTTACTCCGAGACTGACCGCCTCACTCCCTCTCTCCGAGACTGACCGCCTCACTCCCTCCCTCCGAGACTGACCGCCTCACTCCCTCCCTCCGAGACTGACCGCCTCACTTACTCCGAGACTGACCGCCTCACTCCCTCCCTCCGAGACTGACCGCCTCACTCCTTCTCTCCGAGACTGGCCGCCTCACTCACTCCCTCCGAGACTGACCGCCTCACTCCCTCTCTCCGAGACTGACCACCTCACTCACTCCGAGACTGACCGCCTCACTCACTCCGAGACTGACCGCCTCACTCCCTTCCTCCGAGACTGACCGCATCACTCCCTCCGAGACTGACCACCTCACTCCCCTCCCTCCGAGACTGACCGCCTCACTCCCTCCCTCCGAGACTGACCGTCTCACTCCCTCCGAGACTGACCGCCTCACTCCCTCTCTCCGAGACTGGCCGCCTCACTCCCTCCCTCCGAGACTGACCGTCTCACTCCACGCCCCCCCCCCGCCCCCTCCGAGACTGGCCATTTTGCATTTCTATAGCGCCTTTCCCCATCTCCGTTCCAAAGCGCTTTACAGCCAATGAAACATTTTTTGAAGTGTAGTCACTGTAATGTAGGAAACTCAGCAGTTTGACGTGTAACAGGGTGACTCCTTAAAGTGGATGCATACTCGGATCCAACTATTTTAAATCTAAAGATTTAAAAGGTTATAACATTTCAGCCCAGGCCATGAATGTTTTATATTTTTCTCGACAAATCCTTTTCCTTTCCTCTGTCAGACTGGAAAATTCCCAAATGTGACAGATACACTGCAGGCTGCCCACACAGTACCAGACCCCAGCACCAGAGGGCAGTGCAGGATAAGCTTTGCCCCAAGTGTCTGTGGATAAAGTGGGTCACAGAATCACAGAATCACAGAAACCCCACAGTGCAGATAGAGGCCATTTCGGCCCATCGAGCCTGCACCGACACATATCCCACCCGATCCCCGTAACCCCTACACCAACACATATCCCACCCTATCCCCGTAACCCCACGTATTTAATCCCCCTAACACTAAGGGTCAATTTATCATAGCCAATCAACCTAACCCGCACATCTTTGGACTGTGGGAGGAAACCGGAGCACCCGGAGGAAACCCACGCAAACACGGGGAGAATGTGCAAACTCCACACAGACAGTCACCCGAGGCCGGATTTGAACCCGGGTCCCTGGCGCTGTGAGGCAACAGTGCTAACCACTATGCCACCATGCTGCCCGGAGAGACGGTCAATATTAACACAGAATTTCCGCTGTGGCCGCAATTGGCGATTCCAGCGCAAATTGCACCCAAAATTGCGCTAGTTTTGAAAAGAGTTTACACTCAAACTCATTTGCATATCACCAAACACAAAATCTGCCACGAACCAGTGCAATAAAAATTGCTTTAAAAAATATTCCTTGATATACTCAGAGTGGTAACTTGGTGCAGTTTGATTGATTCAGCTGAAAATGGGTTTATCACAAAAAATCAGCATTTAAAATCATGGTGTCAATCCACCACCTGTGAGTAATGTCCATTTTAAATGACTGATGATGACTTTTAACTAATATACAAAACTATTTTCTAGTTAGATTGGGGTACAGTAGTCAGTTCCTTAGTAATTTAAAAAAAGATCCCTTTTAAAATTGTGCGAAATTTGCGGAAACTCCCAGTGGGGATTTATTCACCCTGGGGGGGGGGTGTAGCCAGTTTTGTGGGCAGAGCCTGCTGTTGGCGCGATGTTTTTGAATCAGCGCGAAAGAGCGCGGAAGCTCGAGTTGCGCTGAACGCGATTTGCACTTAAAATTCCGCAATCTTTTGCGCCGGTTACGCCAATAACTGGGCAATTGCGCCAAAAAACCCAGCGCAATGGCACAGAAATCCCAGATCAGGGCCCAGGTCACAGGGACATGGAAGGGTGAATCTACAGTTCCTGTATATCTTCACACAGTGGTGGAGATGTGGAAAATCTATTTATGGGAATGGATTATTTTTGGCAGATGGAATATTGAAGGTTATGAGGTAAAGTGAGTGAGAAGCGTGACCTTTGGGAATGGAACTGGCTCCTTTTGGCCTGGGCATATTAGGGAGGGGGTGAGGCTAAATGTGTCACGGGTAACCTTGCTCTCCTGGAGTTTGCAGGATTCCGTTGGGAATCGGGGAAATTTCCCAGCGTTTTTCTGCAATTGGCCGTGGTTTTATTCTGGAGTTGGCATCATCAGTGGTTGGGGGAGAGGGGATGAGCTCGGGGAGAGGGGATGAGCTCGGGGAGAGGGGATGAGCTCGGGGAGAGAGGATGAGCTCGGGGAGAGGGGATGAGCTCGGAGAAGGGGGCATGGGGAGAGGGGGCACGGAGAGAAGGGGCACGGGGGGGGAGAACGTACTGGTGGTATTTGCTCTCCCATTTTGCACGTTCAGATCACATCTGAGCCCAATATCCAGACACACGGCCTCTCCAGCAGGTGACCAGGAGCAGGAATATGGCTTGTTTCCCCCGTGGGGAGCGTGTCGGTGCGCGAGGGGGAGCGTGTCGGTGCGCGAGGGGGAGCGTGTCGGTGCGCGAGGGGGAGCGTGTCGGTGCGCGAGGAGGAGCGTGTCGGTGCGCGAGGAGGAGCGTGATGTGTATTTTCACTTTTATCATCAATGAGTGATCTGCACATCACGTGATTCATTCCCCGCAGAATCTGCCCCTCCCCCAGTGACCACACCACATCCTGCCATCTCAGCACGGAAAAGCATTGAATTGAATATTGAACTCATTATAAAAAGGCTGCTTTGAATTAGGCCTCGGCTCCGTGTGCTGGTCACTGCACCTCCTTTCACACTTACCATCCCTACCTGAGTGAGAGACCAGCACCCACAGACAGGAGAGCCACGTGACTTATGTTCAAAACCCCATCCCCAAATATAAAAGAAAAGAAAGACACATATTTACACAGCACCTTTTACAATCTCAGGACGTCACAAAGCACTTTGCAGCCAGTGAAATACTATTGAAGTCACTGTTGTAATGTAGCAAACACGGCAGCCAATTTGTGCACAGCAAGATCCCACGAACAGCAATGTGATAATGACCTGATAATCTGTATTTAGTGATGTTGGTTGAGGGATAAATATTGGCCGAGGACACCGGGGAGAACTCCCCTGCTCTTCTTCAAAATGGTGCCATGGGATTTTTTACATCCACCTGAGAGCAGACGGGGCTTCAGTTTAATGTCTCATCCGAAAGATGAAGTCTCCCTCAGTACTGCGCTGAAACCGTCTCAAATGCTTTCTGAAAGTCTACAATATTTGCTACTATCACCTCTCACCGGTTCTGTTAAGTCTGCACAGAGTTAGGCTCAGTCTGCCTCCGATAAACGGATTCACTGCTTGTTAAATTCCTTTGAACAACTTCCGTCGTTGTTCTTGTCAAGGTGGCAGGTCTCCGGGATTTCCCTCTCACCTTGGACAAGGATTGATTGACGCTCGCTGTCCTTCAGTACATTGCTGCTGTGAGGTGTTTCTGCCAGGACCCCCCTGCTGATGCCCTCATTTCTTTACTACACATCACTGCACCTCCATCTGTCTCTGATTATTAAAAATATTAAAGCACTCCTTCCGCTAATGACCATCTCACTGCTGAACCCAATGTGTCCGTCACCATTTGTTACCTGAAAAGGTAGAACTACCAACATTTTCTTTCCTAGCTTCCCGCTCTCTCCTGAAGGCACAATGATTCTTACAGGATACGTCCCGCCAGCACCAGGGCGTTCTGCTACTTTCCCCAAAGTGCTCATTCCTTATGGACGGGCTTAAACAAGGAGCATCGGCAGTGTGTGCTGTAGAGACACCACAGCTGATCCCGACCCTCTTGTAACCTAATGTCCACACACAATAGTGTTCAGGAGCAGGAACCCTGACTCATTTCCCCCCTGCCCCCACCTGGTTCCCCTCCCCTGCCCTAGCCATGATCTGGTGTGTTTCTTTAGTTTCCTATCGCTCCTTACTTAACTTGCCCGTGAGACACACCTCCTGCTCTCTTGACTCCATTCCGACTGAACTGCTGAGCACCCATTGCTGGCCCCCACACTAGCTGATATTAGAAACAGTTCCCTCCTCATCATCATGCCCCTCCTCAAAAACCCACCCTCGACTCCTCCGTCCTTGCAAACTACCGTCCCATCTCCAACCTCCCTTTCCTCTCCAAAATCCTTGAACGTGTTGTCAGCTCCCAAATCCGTGCCTATCGTTCCCGCAACTCCAAACTATCCCTCCTTATCCTCCTTGACCTGTCTGCAGCCGTTGACACGGTCGACTACATCATCCTCCTTCAACACCTCTCCTCCGGCGCCCAGCTCAGTGGGACTGCTCACTCTTACTTATCCAGTCGTAGCCGGAGCATCACCAGCAATAGCTTCCCTTCTCGCACCTGCACTTCACCGTGGGAGTTTCCCCTGGACCTGTCCTTGGCCTCCTCCTATTTATCGTCTACGTGCTGCCTATTTGCAACATTAGCCACAGACATAAGCTCAGCTTCCACCTGTACGCTGACCACACCCAGCTCTACCTCACTGCCACCTTTCTCGGCCCCTCCACTGCCTCTGTGTTGTCAAACTACTTGTCCCTCATCCAGTCCTGGAAGACGGAAGCCATTGTCTCCAGCCCTCACCACAAACTCCGTTCCCTAGCCACCCACTCCATTCCATTCCCCTCCCTGGCCACTGTCTCAGGTTGAACCAGACTGTTCACAACCTCGGTGTCCTGATTGACCCCGAGCTGTACTCCTGACCCCTCATCCGCCTGTGCAGCGTGGATGAACCTGCAGCAATCCAATTCCATCTCACTTTGTTAAGGAGTTAGGCCCGGAGTTTCCGCTCTGTTGCGCTTTTTTTCAGCGCAATTCGCCCGTAATCGGCCAAACCAGCTCGAAGGGCCGAATAGCCTACTCCTGCTCCTATCTCCTATGTTTCTATGTTTAAAGATCGCGTAATTTCAAGCGCAAGCTACATCCAGCACAAATCAAGTTTCCGCCATCTTTTGCGCTGGTTTAAAAAGCATCGCGCTGGAAGCAGGTCCCGCCCCCAAAACTGGCCACCCCCCCAGATCGAATTAATCGCCATGGCGAGTTTTCGCTAATTGCGCCCATTTGCAGGCCTACGAGGAGGCTCAGGATTAAGCTGGTTCTTTTGGGCGCAAGGACACTAATAGGCACATTTTAAAAGCATTGTTTTAATTTACTAAGAAACTGACTACTGTGCGCCAATATAACTAGCAAATGGTTCTGTATATTTTTTTAAATTAAAATTGGGTTACTCACAGGTGGTGGGCTGGACGCTGAGATTAAGATGCTTATTTTTGTGATAAACCCATTTTCAGCTGTATTAGTCGAACTGCACCAAGTTACTTTGAGGTATGTCAAGGAATATTTTGAAAGCAAAATTGTTTTTCTTAAATCACATTCTAAGACGCTGCCGGATTGCGCTGGGTCACGGCAGATTTTATATTTGGCAATAGGCAAATGAGTTTGAGCAGATACGTCAGGAAAAAAACGCTTCCTAAAACTTGCACAATTTTTGGACGCAATTTGCGCCCGGATCACCGATTGCACCCAAAGCAGAAACTCTTCCCCCTTCATGTGATAAGTGGTTCACCTCTGCTCCAGTGGGTGGTGAGGGAGGGAGAGTGAGTGACAGGGCTGGGGTTTAAATCAGTAGCCTGATTCTGATCTGACTGCGCTCTGGTATTAGTCTGACATCTGGCACCCGGCCAGCACTTAGCTGGAAATGAATGGTTCTGTCGTCACAGCTGAATAAAAGGGGCCAGAACAGACTGACGTCACTAACACGGCACACACCCTCCCGGACTGCTGCTAAAACACGGAGCTAGGACACCTCAACATTTGGGAGTGCTTCAGCTGGCCAGGTCCCTGCAAAAACCTGGCAGGATCACCTCAAAATGGATTCTGGACCTGACTAGATCCCCACCCTGTGAATTTTCATCAACGTGAGACTCAGCACTGAAGCCCGCGCCCCCCCCCCCCTCTCGACTAGACCACCTACAGTGCAAATTGTTCCCCCTCTTGGGATTCAGTCAACCCAGGTGTGCCAGTTGTACAGCTTTGCTCGGTCTGGATTACTTGGCGGAGCATGCTGGCACAGTTGTCAGTGGGTTGGTCAGTCTGTTTTTGAGCAGGAGAACAGGGATGGGTTGTCAGCCTCTGCTCCCCCTCCCCCCTAAAGCACTGGGTCTTGCTGGGGTACAGAACCACGGGCATCAGCCACTCTCCAGTATCTTACCCAAGGGTCTATTCTTCATACACCCAAGGCAGTGAGTGTGGGCAGGCTAATCCGCCACAATGGCATCACAGTCAAGTCCGATCCCCTTCTGATGTCCATTTTCCAGCAGGGACCCCGGATAGAGCCCGGAGGCGGTGGTGGGGGTGGGGAGCGAGGCCCCTGGATAGAGACCCGGGGGTGGCCAGGGACCCTGGATAGAGACTGTGGGGCAGGGACCCTGGATAGAGACTGGGCGGGGGGGCAGGAACCCTGGATAGAGACCGAGAGTCACTGGATAATTTCCCTGCCCTACCCACCCTCAAAGGCACTGACAGCAATTTCAGTCCAACCATGGTCCTGTGAGATGAGATAACAGATCAAGGACTAGACCTGGGACCCTCTTGATCCACGTGGCTCAGTATTATATTTACCCACTCACCTACTGGGACATTTTATGAAGATTTCAAGGCATCACGTTCACACTGACCTTCGCATCGTACAGTTTATCTCAGATTTGAACATTTCCTGTGAGACCTGCGCTGATACAATATTTACTGATTCCAAGAACGCTGCACACTGCAAATTTCAATCCATTGGGCTAGTGATGGAATTACATTGAGTCTACAGCACGGAAACAGGCCATTCGGCCCAACCAGTCTGTGCCGGTGTTTCTGCTCCACACCAACCTCCTCCCTCCCTACTTCATCTCACCTCATCAGCATAACCCTCTATTCCCTTCTCCCTCATGTGTTTATCCAGCTTCCCCTTAAATGCATCGATACTATTCGCCTCAACCACTCCCTGTGGTAGCGAGTTCCACATTCTCACCACTCTCTGGGTATTGAATTTAACATTAGGAGTAGGAATGGGGTAGAGCTGGAATTAGGGTGAGAGATAAAGTTAGGATTGGGGCATGGGATCGGGTTGAGGTTAGGGTTATACCTTGGGGCGGAGAGACACTGGAGAATGGGGCTGTGAAAGATTGACCTCATGAGATTCCCAAGACTTTGTCTCGTTAATATTCCACAATATATTTAAGCTGCATTGGGCCAAATGTGGACAGAATAAAAATATTTACTGCAAGTGGAGCCTGGACACTCAGTCAGTGTGTCCCACTTGCACAGAGCGTTCTCTCAATGTCTCTGGTTTTTTGGAGGACTCCTCCTGTCCCTGAACCCCAGGAACTGTCCAGTCTGTGGTCAGTCCAGAACAGTGCGTAAACCCTGAGCAATCCCCAGCTCCGCATCCGCTACCATAAGATCCAAATGGACCATCGGAAGCTTTAGGCACTGGCTGTACATCCTACAGCACCCTCTCCCAGACACCGCCTCTGTCTGCTGTGCCGAGCTTGCCTCTCTCCCAGAGACCGCCTCTGTCTCTGCTGTGCCGAGCTTGCCTCTCTCCCAGACACCGCCTCTGTCTGCTGTGCCAAGCTTGCCCCTCTCCCAGACACCGCCTCTGTCTGCTGTGCCGAGCTTGCCTCTCTCCCAGACACCGCCTCTGTCTCTGCTGTGCCGAGCTTGCCTCTCTCCCAGACACCGCCTCTGTCTGCTGTGCCGAGCTTGCCTCTCTCCCAGAGACCGCCTCTGTCTGCTGTGCCGAGCTTGCCTCTCTCCCAGACACCGCCTCTGTCTGCTGTGCCGAGCTTGCCTCTCTCTCAGACACTGCCTCTGTCTGCTGTGCCGAGCTTGCCTCTCTCCCAGACACCGCCTCTGTCTCCTGTGCCGAGCTTGCCTCTCGCCCAGACACCGCCTCTGTCTCTGCTGTGCCGAGCTTGCCTCTCTCCCAGACACCGCCTCTGTCTGCTGTGCTGAGCTTGCCTCTCTCCCAGACACCGGCTCTGTCTGCTGTGCCGAGCTTGCCTCTCTCCCAGACACCGCCTCTGTCTCCTGTGCCGAGCTTGCCTCTCTCGCCCAGACACCGCCTCTGTCTGCTGTGCCGAGCTTGCCTCTCTCCCAGACACCGCCTCTGTCTGCTGTGCTGAGCTTGCCTCTCTCCCAGACACCGGCTCTGTCTGCTGTGCCGAGCTTGCCTCTCTCCCAGACACTGCCTCTGTCTGCTGTGCCGAGCTTGCCTCTCTCCCAGAGACCGCCTCTGTCTGCTGTGCTAAGCTTGCCTCTCTCCCAGACACTGTCTCTGTCTGCTGTGCTGAGCTTGCCTCTCTCCCAGACACTGCCTCTGTCTGCTGTGCTAAGCTTGCCTCTCTCCCAGAGACCGCCTCTGTCTGCTGTGCTGAGCTTGCCTCTCTCCCAGACACCGCCTCTGTCTGCTGTGCCGAGCTTGCCTCTCTCCCAGACACCGCCTCTGCTGTGCTAAGCTTGCCTCTCTCCCAGACACCGCCTCTGTCTGCTGTGCTGAGCTTGCCTCTCTCCCAGAGACCGCCTCTGTCTGCTGTGCCGAGCTTGCCTCTCTCCCAGACACTGCCTCTGTCTGCTGTGCCGAGCTTGCCTCTCTCCCAGACACTGCCTCTGTCTGCTGTGCTGAGCTTGCCTCTCTCTCAGACACCGCCTCTGTCTACTGTGCCGGGCTTGCCTCTCTCCCAGACACTGCCTCTGTCTGCTGTGCCGAGCTTGCCTCTCTCCCAGACACTGCCTCTGTCTGCTGTGCCGAGCTTGCCTCTCTCCCAGACACCGCCTCTGTCTGCTGTGCTGAGCTTGCCTCTCTCCCAGACACCGCCTCTGTCTGCTGTGCCGAGCTTGCCTCTCTCCCAGACACCGCCTCTGTCTGCTGTGCCGAGCTTGCCTCTCTCCCAGACACCGCCTGTTTGCTGTGCCAAGCTTGCCTCTCTCTCAGACACCGCCTCTGTCTGCTGCGCTGAGCTTGCCTCTCTCCCAGACACCGCCTCTGTCTGCTGTGCCGAGCTTGCCTCTCTCCCAGACACCGCCTCTGTCTGCTGTGCTGAGCTTGCCTCTCTCTCAGACACCGCCTCTGTCTGCTGTGCCGAGCTTGCCTCTCTCCCAGACACCGCCTGTTTGCTGTGCCAAGCTTGCCTCTCTCTCAGACACCGCCTCTGTCTGCTGTGCTGAGCTTGCCTCTCTCCCAGACACCGCCTGTTTGCTGTGCTGAGCTTGCCTCTCTCCCAGACACCGCCTCTGTCTACTGTGCCGAGCTTGCCTCTCTCCCAGACACCGCCTCTGTCTACTGTGCTGAGCTTGCCTCTCTCCCAGACACCGCCTCTGTCTGCTGTGCCGAGCTTGCCTCTCTCCCAGACACCGCCTCTGTCTGCTGTGCCGAGCTTGCCTCTCTCCCAGACACCGCCTCTGTCTGCTGTGCCGAGCTTGCCTCTCTCCCAGACACCGCCTCTGTCTACTGTGCCGAGCTTGCCTCTCTCCCAGACACCGCCTCTGTCTGTTGTGCCAAGCTTGCCTCTCTCCCAGACACCGCCTCTGTCTGCTGTGCCGAGCTTGCCTCTCTCCCAGACACCGCCTCTGTCTGCTGTGCCGAGCTTGCCTCTCTCCCAGACACCGCCTCTGTCTGCTGTGCCGAGCTTGCCTCTCTCCCAGACACCGCCTCTGTCTGTTGTGCCAAGCTTGCCTCTCTCCCAGACACCGCCTCTGTCTGCTGTGCCGAGCTTGCCTCTCTCCCAGACACCGCCTCTCTCTGCTGTGCTGCGGTTGCTTCTCCTGACGGCACTGACTGTTGCTGGCGTTCGGGTCTATTGATGCTGGCCGAGCTCCACGGGGCAGCTTAGGCAGACTGAAGGGTGAGCCCAATCCTGCCCTTAACCGTTGCCCTCACACACATACATTCCACCAGGAATAATGACCAGGAGCAGGAACTCTCGCTTATTTATCTCCTGCCTGGGCTGGGGCAGGACACTAAACCCTATGACATCAGCTAAATAAGCACAGACCAGGGGCTTACTCTGGGACCGTCCTGCTCTGTGTGGCTCTGGACCATCCTGGGCAGTGTACTTACCCCTGAGCCATGAGGGGGATGGACCGAGATGTGTATCTTCCTGCCAGCCCGGTGAGACGACTGTTTGTGGCGTAGTCTCCTGCCCGAACGTCATCACCTGTTAATCCTGTAAATGGTGTCAGACATATTTTTAAAATTAAATGTAGCCTGGTCCAGTCCAGAGCAGAGACTCTGTGTCTGGGTTTTGAGAGCAGCTGTACTACCTCTCATACCTCGAGACAGAGAGAAGTGAGTAAGAGCTGGGGGAAGTTGATCAGTGGAAGTTGTCTTGGCGGTAGCTGACAGTGTGGGTCCTCGCAGAGGGCTCTCGGATGTGGCCGAGGACCTGACTTCAGTTATTGTAGGACGGTGTTGTTATGCATTTCTCCTTCAGTGAGGAAGACATCAAGAAACAGCGATTCACCAGGACTCTTAGGTTCGTAGTCCCTCTGTCTCCATGTTTACTGAACGTTAAATAGTGATTCAGGGCAGAAGGGGGCGGTGGGGAATGGCAGTAAACATCAGCTCCATCCTGGGGCTACAAGCACTCAAACATCAACTCCATCCCTATGGGTTTCTTGGCAGGTATAGAGAAAGGAGGAAGCCACCAGTAGGAGGGTCTACCCTCAATTGTAGATGTGATACTGATGTCGGGCTCTGTCAGCAAAGGGCAGTGTGGCTGGAGGTCGGCAATGCTTTGGTTTTCCGCCTGTTTGGCATTCCAGGGAATGGCCCAGGCTTAAAACAAGCTGTGTTTGTGCACTTTTTCCAGGCTTGTGCACCATTGATACACCCCACAACTGTGCACTGTGAGCAGTTTATTTCCCCCCGATCGCCTTCATGAGGTGATAGAGTGGCAGCAACTCCAGCCATGGAGCAAGTGGGAAAAATCCAATTATTAAAACCATCTGTTAGCTGCCAAACCAAAGAGCCAAACAGCTGAGAGCATCGTGTCCAACACCCAGTGTAACACTTCCAACCAGGATCGCCAGGCCTGCGACAGTGACAGTAAATGTGCAGCACTGTTCTTCCACCAGTTAGCTCCCCTGACAGTACAGTGGGCCATCTCTCTCTTTGCTGTGGTACTGACCCTCAGACCAGTCAATCTCCGGTTGGATTCCTGGCCTGTTCTGCTGGCGTAGCCATGGGAGCTTCAGCTGTCAGGGACCCTAGCTGATTGTCCTCCCTCATTGATGAGCTTGGTCACTGAGCTGACACTTCTCCAGTTTCAGCCTTTCATGATTATTGTTGTTCTGGGTATTTGGGTTTTTAATCAGATTTACTTTCTAAACCTATTTGTTCACATTGTCGCAAGAAGTACAACATATTGGCTCAGTGTCCCTGAACCAGGGAGAGGAAAAACCAGGAGGAGTTCCTGCTCCTGATCAATATCCAGCTCCTGATCGATATCGCACTCCTGATTGATATCGCACTCCTGATCGATATCGCACTCCTGATCGATATCGCACTCCTGATCAATATTGCACTCCTGATCGATATCCTGATCAATATCGCACTCCTGATCAGTATCCTGACTGATATCGCACTCCTGACCAATATCGTACTCCTGATCAATATCGCACTCCTGATCAATATCGCTCTCCTGATCGATATCACACTCCTGATCAATATCCTGATCAATATTGCAATCCTGATCGATATCCTGCTCCTGATTGATATCCAGCTCCTGACCGATATCGCACTCCTGATCAATATCCTGATCAATATCGCACTCCTGATCAATATCGCACTCCTGATCAATATCCTGATCAATATCGCACTCCTGATCAATATTGTACTCCTGATCAATATCGCACTCCTGATCAATATCGCTCTCCTGATCGATATCGCACTCATGATCAATATCCTGATCAATATCGTACTCCAGATCAATATCCTGATCGATATCCTGCTCCCGATCGATAGCCTGCTCCCAATCGATATCCTGCTCCTGATCAATATCCAGCTTCTGTACATTGTGTGTGTGTGAGTGAGTTGAGTGTGTCTGTGTGAGGGTGTAAGTGAGTGTGTTTGTGTGAGTGAGTGTGTCTGTGTGAGGGTGTGAGTGAGTGTGAGGGTGTGAGTGAGTGTCTGTGTGAGGGTGTGAGTGAGTGTGTGTGTGAGGGTGTGAGTGTGTGTGTGTGAGTGAGGGTGTGAGTGAGTGGGTGTGAGTGAGTGTGTGTGAGGGTGTGAGTGTGTGTGTGTGAGTGAGGGTGGGTGTGAGTGAGTGTCTGTGAGTGAGTGTGTCTGTGTGAGGGTGTGAGTGAGTGTGTCTGAGTGAGGGTGTGAGTGAGTGTCTGTGTGTGTGAGTGAGTGTGTCTGTGAGTGTGAGTGAGTGTGATTGTGTGTGTGAGAGTGAGGGTGTGTGTGAGGGTGAGTGTGTGTGTGAGAGTGAGGGTGTGTGTGAGTGTGAGTGTCTGTGTGAGGATGTGTGTGAGGGTGAGTGTGTGAGTGTGAGTGGCCGTGTGAGGGTGTGTGTATGCCTGTGAGTGTGTGCCTGTGAGTGTGAGGGCTTGTGTGTGTCTGTGTGAGGGTGTGTGTGGGTGTGAGTGAGAGAGTGAAGGCGTGTGTGTCTGAGGGTGTGTGAGGGCGTCTGTGTGTGTGAGGGTGTGAGTGAGTGAGTTTGTGTGAGGGAGTGAGTGTAAGGATGTGTGTGTGTGAGGGTGTGTGTGAGTGTGTGGGTGAGTGTGAGGGTGTGTGAGTGTGAGGGTGTGTGTGTGAGTGTGAAGGTGTGAGTGTGAGGGTGTGTGTGTGAGGGTGTGGGTGTGTGTGAGTGTGAAGGTGTGTCTGTGAGTGTGAGGGTGTGTGTGAGTGTGAGGGTGTGTGTGAGTGAGTGTGTGAGGGTGTGTGAGTGTGAGGGGGGTGTGTGTGAGTGTGAGGGTGTGTGTGAGTGAGTGTGTGAGTGTGAGGGTGTGTGAGTGTGAGGGGGGTGTGTCTGTGAGTGTGAGGGTGTGTGTGAGTGTGAGGGTGTGTGTGAGTGAGTGTGTGAGGGTGTGTGAGTGTGAGGGGGGTGTGTGTGAGTGTGAGGGTGTGCAGTACTTTGTGTCCCACGTTGGCTGCTGCCTGTGCACTGACGTACCGAGTGCTTTCCTTGGCCACACAGTAGAGAGGGGGAAAGAGAGATGATGTTAAATAGGAAGTGGTGGGATGTAAATTAGAAATGAGGTAAGACCAAGTCTGTGTTAAATGCCTGTAGATTGTCAGAGGAACGGAAGAATGTGGAAATGAGGAGTTCGAAAGGTCCTGGGAAAGAATGAGTAGGAGACAGTGTTCTGAGTCCTGATTAATCACAGTGAGGAGGGAGTGTGTAGGGCAGAGTGTTTAATCACAGGGAGTGTGTAGGGCAGAGTGTTTAATCACAGGGGGAGTGTGTAGGGCAGAGTGTTTAATCACAGGGAGTGTGTAGGGCAGAGTGTTTAACTAAAGAAAGCCTGTGGCCCAGACAACATCAAAAATGAAATGCTCAAGTTCAGCAATATGGAGATGCAGGGTGCGGTACTCAAATTATTCAACATCATATTACGTTCAGGCTGTTTTCCCGATATCTGGTGCCAAGGACTAATCTCCCCCATATATAAAAGCGGAAACAAATCAGACCCAAATAACTACCGCGGCATCTGTGTCAACAGTTGTCTAGGGAAGTTATTCTGCAGTATTCTAAACAGTAGATTACTTGATTTTCTTAACAAACATAATATCCTCAGAAAAAACCAAATAGGCTTTCTTCCAAAACACCGCACCGCCGACCATATCTATACCCTTCACACCCTCATTGAAAAACATATACACCAAACAAAAAATGGGAAAATATTCGCCTGTTTCATCGACTTCAAGAAAGCCTTTGACTCTATATGGCACGAAGGGCTCTATTATAAACTTCTTCAGTGTGGAATAGGGGGCAAAGTCTATGACCTTATTAAATCAATGTATCTGAAAAACAAATGCGGGGTCAAAATTGGAGACAAACGCACCGATTTCTTCACCCAGAGAAGAGGCGTCCGACAGGGCTGCAATTTGAGCCCGACCCTGTTCAACATATACATAAATGAATTAGCAGACATGCTGGAGCAAAGCGAGTCACCAGGTCTCCGTCTCCTTGATGGAGAAGTGAAATCCCTGTTCTATGCGGACGACCTGGTTCTGCTGTCTCCCACAGAACAGGGATTACAGCAACAACTAGACCTACTCGACAAATACTGCCAAAATTGGGCTCTAACAGTAAATCTAAAGAAAACCAACATCATGATTTTTCAAAAAAGGCCCAGATGTCAGGAAAACAAATACCAATTTACCCTCAGTGATACCGCTATAGGACACACTATGAGCTACACCTACCTTGGTCTAACTATTACAGCATCAGGGAGCTTCAGCATAGCAGTGAATGCACTCAAAGAAAAAGCCCGAAGAGCCCTATATGCAATAAAAAGAAAATTCTACAACATCCAAATCCCAATCAAAATCTGGCTCAAAATATTTGACAGCATAATCCTGCCCATTGCACTGTACGGTAGTGAAGTATGGGGCCCGCTAAATCACCAAAGCTACACTAAATGGGAAAAACACACAATAGAAGCCCTACATGCAGAATTCTGCCGAAGCATCCTTCGCACCCAAAGAAAAATGCCAACAAATGCATGCAGAGCCGAACTAGGCAGATACCCACTGATAATAAACATCCAAAAACGAGCACTAAACTTCCTAAATCACCTCAAATCTAGCTCCCCAGACACCCTTCATTTCAAAGCCTTTCAGACCCAAGAGCTAAACCCAGAAAAGAGTCCCCTGAGTCAGCTGCTACTGAAACTAAGTACTCAACCGGACCCTGACCAGCCCCAGACCAACACAGCCGTCCAAACACCAATCCGAGTGAACCAAATCATTAAACAATGCAAAGAAACCTACCTGGAACATTGGAACAAAATAACCGAAAGCCAAAGCAGATTAGAATGTTACCGGGCCCTAAAAAGAGATTATAAACTGGCAGACTACCTCACGACCATCAGAGACACAAAACAGAGACAGACCCTCACCAGGTACAGACTAAGCGACCACCAACTGGAAATTGAAAAAGGCAGATACAAGAAATCCTGGCAGCCTAGAGAGAATAGAATATGCGATCAATGTCTGGCCGGCGAGGTTGAAACAGAAATGCATTTCCTCCTAAAATGCGAAAAATTCAACACATCAAGAAACATGTGGGTGCAGAACATTCTGGAGGGGGAGGGGGAACAGCCAGTTGTCGTGATACATGTTGGTACCAACGACGTAGCTAAAAAAAGGGAAGAGGTCCTACAAGTAGAATTTAGGGAGTTAGGAGCCAAGCTAAAAAGTAGGACCTCGAAGGTAGTAATCTCTGGATTACTACCAGTGCCACGTGCTAGTAAGAGTACAGAGAACAGGATAGTTAGGCTAAATACGTGGCTTGAGCAGTGGTGTAAGAGGGAGGGTTTTAAATTTTTGAGGCATTGGAACCAGTTTTGTGGTAGGTGTGACCTATACAAAAGGGACGGTCTACACCTGTGCAGAGATGGAACTGATGTTCTCGGGGTAATTTTTGATAAAGCAGTTCGGGAGCATTTAAACTAGTATGGCAGGGGGCTAGAAACCTATGTAGTGAAATAGAGGAAAGTGAAAGGCAGACAGAAATAAATGGTAAAAGGGTGAGGAACAAAAAACAAAGGGCCAAACTAATTCATAAAAAATGTGAGCATAAAAAAAGCCTGAGGGTTTTATACCTTAATGCGAGAAGCATCAGGAACAAGGTAGATGAATTAGCTGTGGAAATAGAGGTTAATAATTATGATCTAATTGGGATTACGGAAACATGGTTGCAGGGTGAGCAGGGCTGGGAGCTTAACATACAGGGGTATTCAGTATTTAGGAAGGATCGACAAAAAAGAAAGGGAGGAGGGGTAGCATTGCTAGTAAAAGAGGGGATAAATGCAATTGAAAGGAAGGATATTAACTCAGTTAATACAGAATCTATATGGGTGGAGCTAAGAAATAGCGAGGGGCGAAAAACATTAATAGGAGTGGTATATAGGCCTCCAAATAGTAAAATAGAGGTTAGGGAGGGCATCACGAGGGAAATTAGAGAAGCGTGCAATAAGAGCACAGCTGTCATCATAGGTGACTTTAACTTACATATAGATTGGACTAGCCTAATCAGTAAAAATAATGAGGAGGAGGAATTCCTTGAGTGTTTAAGGGATGGTTATCTGGATCAATATGTCGAGGAACCAACTCGGGAACAGGCTATATTGGACTGGGTACTGTGCAATGAGAAGGGACTAATCAGTAATCTTGTTGTACGGGGACCCTTGGGTCAGAGCGATCATAACATGATCGATTTCTCACTCGAAATGGAGAGCGAAGAAATTGACTCAGAGACTAAGGTCCTGAATTTAAACAAGGGGAATTATGATGCCATGAGACGGGAACTGAGTAGGTCTGATTGGACAACGTTCCTGAGAGGACTGGAGGTAGATAAACAATGGCAAACATTTAAAGATAGAATGACAAAATTGCAAAAATTGTTTATACCAATCTGGCATAAAAGGAAATCTAAAAAGGTGACTCAACCGTGGATAACAGGGGAAATTAGAGACAGCATAAAATCCAAAGATAGGGCGTATAAAATAGCCAAAAAAAGCGCCAGAGCGGAAGATTGGGAACAGTTTAAGATAGAGCAAAGGAGGGCAAAGGGCATGATCAAGAGGGGCAAAATAGCTTACGAAAACAAGCTGGCGGAAAATATAAAAACTAACTCCAAAAGCTTTTATAAATATATCAAAAGGAAAAGACTGGTGAAAACCAAAGTTGGTCCATTGCAGTCAGATACGGGGGAATATATAATGGGAAATAAGGAAATGGCAGATCAACTAAATGCATACTTTGGGTCAGTCTTTACGAAGGAAGACACAAAAAACCTCCCTGGGATATCGGGAAAAATAGGGACATTGGCAAAGGAGGAACTGACGCAAATCAATATCTCTAAGGATATGGTGTTAAGGAAGCTAAAGGGATTGAAGGTGGACAAATCCCCAGGGCCTGATAACATGCATCCTAGGGTACTGAAGGAGGTGGCCCTAGAGATAGCGGATGCACTAAGGATGATTTTTCAGAATTCATTAGACTCGGGAACAGTGCCGATGGATTGGAGGGTAGCTAACGTTACCCCACTATTCAAAAAGGGGGGTAGGGAAAAAGCAGGTAATTACAGACCTGTAAGCCTTACATCAGTTGTGGGCAAAATGCTGGAGTCCATCATTAAGGATGAAATAGCGGAGCACTTAGCAAATGGGGACAGGATAGGACAGAGTCAACATGGATTTACAAAGGGTAAATCGTGCTTGACTAATCTATTGGAATTTTTTGAGGGAGTAACTGGTAGAATAGATGGGGGAGAGCCAGTAGATGTGGTGTACCTGGACTTCCAAAAGGCCTTCGATAAGGTCCCACATAAAAGATTAGCATGGAAAATTGAGGCTCATGGGATAAAGGGGAAAGTTTTGGCGTGGATAGGGAACTGGCTGTCAGATAGAAAACAGAGAGTTGGAATAAACGGCTCATTTTCTGAATGGCAGGCAGTAACAAGTGGGGTACCACAGGGATCTGTCCTGGGCCCCCAGCTGTTCACAATTTACATTAATGACCTGGATCAGGGAGTCGGATGCAGCATTTCCAAATTTGCAGACGACACTAAACTAGGAGGTGGGGTGGGCTCAGAGGAAGAGACCAGGAAGCTCCAGAGCGATTTGGACAGACTGGGCGATTGGGCGGATAAATGGCAGATGCACTATAATGTGGACAAGTGCGAAGTTATCCACCTTGGGTGCAGGAACGGGAGGGCAAATTATTATTTAAATGGCAATAGATTGGGAGAGGGGGAAGTACAGAGAGACCTGGGTGTTCTTGTACACCAGTCACTGAAGGCGAGCATGCAGGTGCAACAGGCGGTCAAGAAAGCAAACGGTATGCTGGCCTTCATAGCAAAAGGGTTAGAATACAGGAACAGGGATACCTTGCTGCAGCTGTACAGGGCACTGGTGAGACCACACCTCGAGTACTGTGTACAGTTTTGGTCGCCTCATCTGAGGAAGGATGTTCTTGCCATGGAGGGGGTGCAGCGGCGATTCACCAGGCTGATACCAGGAATGGCGGGAATGACCTATGAGGAGAGACTATGTAGTTTAGGGATGTACACACTGGAGTTTAGAAGATTGAGAGGGGACCTCATAGAAGTGTATAAAATTCTGACAGGTCTAGACAGACTGGATGCAGAAGGAATGTTTCCCTTGGCGGGTGAGAACAGAACTAGAGGACATAATTTAAGGATAAGGGCTAAACCATTTAGGACAGAGATGAGGGGGAATTTCTTCACTCAGAGAGTGGTGAACCTGTGGAACTCATTGCCACAGAGGGCAGTGTACGCCAGCTCATTAAATATATTTAAGAGGGAATTAGATATATTTCTACGGGCAAAAGGGGTTAAGGGTTACGGAGAGAAGGCGGGGACGGGATACTGAATTAAAGGATCAGCCATGATCTCATTAAATGGCGGAGCAGGCACGAAGGGCCGAATGGCCTACTCCTGCTCCTATCTTCTATGTATCTATGTATATTATTCAACAAGCTAAGCCAAACAACCCCAGATTTCAAGGAATTGGATGACCTGTCAAAATTGAGATTAGTCCTGGGAGAAGGAGACAGACCATACCTTGGGGCCAAATATGTAACAACATGTCACAACCTGAGGACTGTTTAAAAGTAAGACTGTTTAAAATTAATATTGTTAAAAGTAATATTGTATGTACCCAACAAATGTCAAATCGATTGACACCTACAGAATGTTGGAAAACTGTACCTTTTTGCTATGTAAGCTTTGGCAATATGGTTCTCTGTAAACTTTCATGCCAATAAAGCATTTGAATTGGAATTGGTGTAGGGCAGAGTGTTTAATCACAGAGGGAGTGTGTAGGGCAGAGTGTTTAATCACAGGGGGAGTGTGTAGGGCAGAGTGTTTAATCACAAGGGGAGTGTGTAGGGCAGAGTGTTTAATCACAGGGGGAGTGTGTAGGGCAGAGTGTTTAATCACAGGGGGGAGTGTGTAGGGCAGAGTGTTTAATCACAGGGGGAGTGTGTAGGGCAGAGTGTTTAATCACAGGGGGGAGTGTGTAGGGCAGAGTGTTTAATCACGGGGGTAGTGTGTAGGGCAGAGTGTTTAATCACAGGGGGAGTGTGTAGGGCAGGGTGTTTAATCACAGGGGGAGTGTGTAGGGCAGAGTGTTTAATCACAGGGGGGAGTGTGTAGGGCAGAGTGTTTAATCACAGGGGGAGTGTGTAGGGCAGGGTGTTTAATCACAGGGGGAGTGTGTAGGGCAGAGTGTTTAATCACGGGGGAGTGTGTAGGGCAGGGTGTTTAATCACGGGGGGAGTGTGTAGGGCAGAGTGTTTAATCACGGGGGGAGTGTGTAGGGCAGAGTGTTTAATCACAGGGGGGAGTGTGTAGGGCACAGTGTTTAATCACAGGGGGAGTGTGTAGGGCAGAGTGTTTAATCACAGGGGGAGTGTGTAGGGCAGAGTGTTTAATCACAGGGGGGAGTGTGTAGGGCAGAGTGTTTAATCACAGGGGGAGTGTGTAGGGCAGGGTGTTTAATCACGGGGGGAGTGTGTAGGGCAGAGTGTTTAATCACGGGGGGAGTGTGTAGGGCAGAGTGTTTAATCACAGGGGGGAGTGTGTAGGGCAGAGTGTTTAATCACAGGGGGAGTGTGTAGGGCAGGGTGTTTAATCACAGGGGGAGTGTGTAGGGCAGAGTGTTTAATCACAGGGGGAGTGTGTAGGGCAGAGTGTTTAATCACAGGGGGAGTGTGTAGGGCAGAGTGTTTAATCACAGGGGGAGTGTGTAGGGCAGAGTGTTTAATCACAGGGGGAGTGTGTAGGGCAGAGTGTTTAATCACGGGGAGTGTGTAGGGCAGAGTGTTTAATCACAGGGGGGAGTGTGTAAGGCGGAGTGTTTAATCACAGGGGGAGTGTGTAGGGCAGAGTGTTTAATCACAGGGAGGAGTGTGTAGGGCAGAGTGTTTAATCACAGGGGGAGTGTGTAGGGCAGAGTGTTTAATCACAGGGGGAGTGTGTAGGGCAGAGTGTTTAATCAGAGGGGGGAGTGTGTAGGGCAGAGTGTTTAATCACAGGGGGAGTGTGTAGGGCAGAGTGTTTAATCAGAGGGGGGAGTGTGTAGGGCAGAGTGTTTAATCACAGGGGGAGTGTGTAGGGCAGAGTGTTTAATCACAGGGGGAGTGTGTAGGGCAGAGTGTTTAATCACAGGGGGAGTGTGTAGGGCAGAGTGTTTAATCACAGGGGGAGTGTAGGGCAGAGTGTTTAATCACAGGGGGAGTGTGTAGGGCAGAGTGTTTAATCACAGGGGGGAGTGTGTAGGGCAGAGTGTTTAATCACAGGGGGAGTGTGTAGGGCAGAGTGTTTAATCACAGGGGGAGTGTGTAGGGCAGAGTGTTTAATCACAGGGGGAGTGTGTAGGGCAGAATGTTTAATCACAGGGGGAGTGTAGGGCAGAGTGTTTAATCACAGGGGGAGTGTGTAGGGCAGAGTGTTTAATCACAGGGGGAGTGTGTAGGGCAGAGTGTTTAATCACAGGGGGGAGTGTGTAGGGCAGAGTGTTTAATCACGGGGAGTGTGTAGGGCAGAGTGTTTAATCACAGGGGGAGTGTGTAGGGCAGAGTGTTTAATCACGGGGAGTGTGTAGGGCAGAGTGTTTAATCACAGGGGGGAGTGTGTAGGGCAGAGTGTTTAATCACAGGGGGAGTGTGTAGGGCAGAGTGTTTAATCACGGGGAGTGTGCAGGGCAGAGTGTTTAATCACAGGGGGAGTGTGTAGGGCAGAGTGTTTAATCACAGGGGGAGTGTGTAGGGCAGAGTGTTTAATCACGGGGGAGTGTGTAGCGCAGAGTGTTTAATCACAGGGGGAGTGTGTAGGGCAGAGTGTTTAATCACAGGGGGGAGTGTGTATGGCAGAGTGTTTAATCACAGGGAGGAGTGTGTAGGGCAGAGTGTTTAATCACAGGGGGAGTGTGTAGGGCAGAGTGTTTAATCACAGGGGGGAGTGTGTAGTGCAGAGTGTTTAATCACGGGGGGAGTGTGTAGGGCAGAGTGTTTAATCACAGGGGGAGTGTGTAGGGCAGAGTGTTTAATCACAGGGGGAGTGTGTAGGGCAGAGTGTTTAATCACAGGGGGAGTGTGTAGTGCAGAGTGTTTAATCACGGGGGGAGTGTGTAGGGCAGAGTGTTTAATCACAGGGGGAGTGTGTAGGGCAGAGTGTTTAATCACAGGGGGAGTGTGTAAGGCAGAGTGTTTAATCACAGGGGGAGTGTGTAGGGCAGAGTGTTTAATCACAGGGAGGAGTATGTAGGGCAGAGTGTTTAATCACAGGGGGAGTGTGTAGGGCAGAGTGTTTAATCACAGGGGGGAGTGTGTAGGGCAGAGTGTTTAATCACAGGGGGAGTGTGTAGGGCAGAGTGTTTAATCACAGGGGGGAGTGTGTAGGGCAGAGTGTTTAATCACAGGGGGAGTGTGTAAGGCAGAGTGTTTAATCAGAGGGGGGAGTGTGTAGGGCAGAGTGTTTAATCACAGGGGGAGTGTGTAGGGCAGAGTGTTTAATCACAGGGGGAGTGTGTAGGGCAGAGTGTTTAATCACAGGGGGTAGTGTGTAGGGCAGAGTGTTTAATCACGGGGGAGGGGAGTGTGCGGGGCAGAGTGTTTAATCACAGGGGGAGTGTGTAGGGCAGAGTGTTTAATCACAGGGGGGAGTGTGTAGGGCAGAGTGTTTAATCACAGGGGGAGTGTGCGGGGCAGAGTGTTTAATCACAGGGGGAGTGTGTAGGGCAGAGTGTTTAATCACAGGGCGGAGTGTGTGGGGCAGAGTGTTTAATCACGGGGAGTGTGTAAGGCGGAGTGTTTAATCACAGGGGGAGTGTGTAGGGCAGAGTGTTTAATCACAGGGAGGAGTGTGTAGGGCAGAGTGTTTAATCACAGGGGGAGTGTGTAGTGCAGAGTGTTTAATCACAGGGGGGAGTGTGTAGGGCAGAGTGTTTAATCACAGGGGGAGTGTGTAGGGCAGAGTGTTTAATCACAGGGGGAGTGTGTAGGGCAGAGTGTTTAATCACAGTGGGGAGTGTGTAGGGCAGAGTGTTTAATCACAGGGGGAGTGTGTAGGGCAGAGTGTTTAATCACAGTGGGGAGTGTGTAGGGCAGAGTGTTTAATCACAGGGAATGTGTAGGGCAGAGTGTTTAATCACAGGGTGAGTGTGTAGGGCAGAGTGTTTAATCACAGGGGGAGTATGTAGGGCAGAGTGTTTAATCACAGGGAGGAGTGTGTAGGCAGAGTGTTTAATCACAGGGTGAGTGTGTAGGGCAGAGTGTTTAATCACAGGGGGGAGTGTGTAGGGCAGAGTGTTTAATCACAGGGGGAGTGTATAGGGCAGAGTGTTTAATCACAGGGAGTGTGTAGGGCAGAGTGTTTAATCACAGGGGGAGTGTGTAGGGCAGAGTGTTTAATCACAGGGGGAGTGTGTAGGGCAGAGTGTTTAATCACAGGGGGAGTGTGTAGGGCAGAGTGTTTAATCACAGGGGAGTGTGTAGGGCAGAGTGTTTAATCACAGGGGGAGTGTGTAGGGCAGAGTGTTTAATCACAGGGGAGTGTGTAGGGCAGAGTGTTTAATCACGGGGGAGTGTGTAGGGCAAAGTGTTTAATCACGGGGGAGTGTGTAAGGCAGAGTGTTTAATCACAGGGAGGAGTGTGTAGGGCAGAGTGTTTAATCACGGGGGAGTGTGTAGGGCAGAGTGTTTAATCACAGGGGGAGTGTGTAGGGCAGAGTGTTTAATCACAGGGGGAGTGTGTCGGGCAGAGTGTTTAATCACAGGGGGAGTGTGTAGGGCAGAGTGTTTAATCACAGGGGGGAGTGTGTAAGGCAGAGTGTTTAATCACAGGGAATGTGTAGGGCAGAGTGTTTAATCACAGGGGGAGTGTGTAGGGCAGAGTGTTTAATCACAGGGCGGAGTGTGTGGGGCAGAGTGTTTAATCACAGGGGGGAGTGTGTAGGGCAGAGTGTTTAATCACAGGGGGAGTGTGTAGGGCAGAGTGTTTAATCACAGGGGGAGTGTGTCGGGCAGAGTGTTTAATCACAGGGGGGAGTGTGTAGGGCAGAGTGTTTAATCACAGGGAATGTGTAGGGCAGAGTGTTTAATCACAGGGGGAGTGTGTAGGGCAGAGTGTTTAATCACAGGGGGGAGTGTGTAGGGCAGAGTGTTTAATCACAGGGGGGAGTGTGGGGCAGAGTGTTTAATCACAGGGGGGAGTGTGTAGGGCAGAGTGTTTAATCACAGAGGGAGTGTGTAGGGCAGAGTGTTTAATCACAGGGGGGAGTGTGTAGGGCAGAGTGTTTAATCACAGGGGGAGTGTGTAGGGCAGAGTGTTTAATCACAGGGGGAGTGTGTAGGGCAGAGTGTTTAATGACAGGGGGAGTGTGTAGGGCAGAGTGTTTAATCACAGGGGGGAGTGTGTAGGGCAGAGTGTTTAATCAGAGGGGGAGTGTGTAGGCAGAGTGTTTAATCACAGGGGGGAGTGTGTAGGGCAGAGTGTTTAATCACAGGGGGAGTGTGTAGGGCAGAGTGTTTAATCACAGGGGGAGTGTGTAGGGCAGAGTGTTTAATCACAGGGGGAGTGTGTAAGGCAGAGTGTTTAATCACAGGGGGAGTGTGTAGGGCAGAGTGTTTAATCACAGGGGGGAGTGTGTAGGGCAGAGTGTTTAATCACAGGGGAGTGTGTAGGGCAGAGTGTTTAATCACAGGGGGGAGTGTGTAGGGCAGAGTGTTTAATCACAGGGGGGAGTGTGTAGGGCAGAGTGTTTAATCACAGGGGGAGTGTGTAGGGCAGAGTGTTTAATCACAGGGGGAGTGTGTAGGGCAGAGTGTTTAATCACAGGGGGTAGTGTGTAGGGCAGAGTGTTTAATCACAGGGGGAGGGGAGTGTGCGGGGCAGAGTGCTTAATCAGAGGGGGAGTGTGTAGGGCAGAGTGTTTAATCACAGGGGGGAGTGTGTAGGGCAGAGTGTTTAATCACAGGGGGAGTGTGCGGGGCAGAGTGTTTAATCACAGGGGGAGTGTGTAGGGCAGAGTGTTTAATCACAGGGCGGAGTGTGTGGGGCAGAGTGTTTAATCACGGGGAGTGTGTAAGGCGGAGTGTTTAATCACAGGGGGAGTGTGTCGGGCAGAGTGTTTAATCACAGGGGGAGTGTGTAGGGCAGAGTGTTTAATCACAGGGGGGAGTGTGTAGGGCAGAGTGTTTAATCACCGGGGGAGTGTGTAGGGCAGAGTGTTTAATCACAGGGGGAGTGTGTAGGGCAGAGTGTTTAATCACAGGGGGAGTGTGTAGGGCAGAGTGTTTAATCACAGGGGGGAGTGTGTAGGGCAGAGTGTTTAATCACGGGGAGTGTGTAAGGCAGAGTGTTTAATCACAGGGGGGAGTGTGTAGGGCAGAGTGTTTAATCACAGTGGGGAGTGTGTAGGGCAGAGTGTTTAATCACAGGGGGAGTGTGTAGGGCAGAGTGTTTAATCACAGGGGGAGTGTGTAGGGCAGAGTGTTTAATCACAGTGGGGAGTGTGTCGGGCAGAGTGTTTAATCACAGGGAATGTGTAGGGCAGAGTGTTTAATCACGGGGAGTGTGTAGGGCAGAGTGTTTAATCACAGGGGGAGTATGTAGGGCAGAGTGTTTAATCACAGGGAGGAGTGAGTAGGCAGAGTGTTTAATCACAGGGTGAGTGTGTAGGGCAGAGTGTTTAATCACAGGGGGAGTGTGCAGGGCAGAGTGTTTAATCACAGGGAGGAGTGTGTAGGGCAGAGTGTTTAATCACGGGGGAGTGTGTAGGGCAGAGTGTTTAATCACAGGGGGAGTGTGTAAGGCAGAGTGTTTAATCACAGGGGGAGTGTGTAGGGCAGAGTGTTTAATCACAGGGGGAGTGTGTAGGGCAGAGTGTTTAATAACAGGGGGGAGTGTGCAGGGCAGAGTGTTTAATCACAGGGGGGAGTGTGTAGGGCAGAGTGTTTAATCACAGGGAGGAGTGTGTAGGGCAGAGTGTTTAATCACAGTGGGGAGTGTGTAGGGCAGAGTGTTTAATCACAGGGAATGTGTAGGGCAGAGTGTTTAATCACAGGGGGAGTGTGTAGGGCAGAGTGTTTAATCACAGGGGGAGTATGTAGGGCAGAGTGTTTAATCACAGGGAGGAGTGTGTAGGCAGAGTGTTTAATCACAGGGTGAGTGTGTAGGGCAGAGTGTTTAATCACAGGGGGAGTGTGTAGGGCAGAGTGTTTAATCACAGGGGGAGTGTGTAGGGCAGAGTGTTTAATCACAGGGAGTGTGTAGGGCAGAGTGTTTAATCACAGGGGGAGTGTGTAGGGCAGAGTGTTTAATCACAGGGGGAGTGTGTAGGGCAGAGTGTTTAATCAGAGGGGGAGGGGAGTGTGCGGGGCAGAGTGTTTAATCACAGGGGGAGTGTGTAGGGCAGAGTGTTTAATCACAGGGGGAGTGTGTAGGGCGGAGTGTTTAATCACAGGGGGAGGGGAGTGTGCGGGGCAGAGTGTTTAATCACAGGGGGAGTGTGTAGGGCAGAGTGTTTAATCACAGGGCGGAGTGTGTGGGGCAGAGTGTTTAATCACAGGGGGGAGTGTGTAGGGCAGAGTCTTTAATCACAGGGGGAGTGTGTAGGGCAGAGTGTTTAATCACAGGGGGAGTGTGTAGGGCAGAGTGTTTAATCACAGGGGGGAGTGTGTAGGGCAGAGTGTTTAATCACAGGGAATGTGTAGGGCAGAGTGTTTAATCACAGGGGGAGTGTGTAGGGCAGAGTGTTTAATCACAGGGCGGAGTGTGTGGGGCAGAGTGTTTAATCACAGGGGGAGTGTGTAGGGCAGAGTGTTTAATCACAGGGGGAGTGTGTAGGGCAGAGTGTTTAATCACAGGGGGAGTGTGTAGGGCAGAGTGTTTAATCACAGGGGGGAGTGTGTAGGGCAGAGTGTTTAATCACAGGGCGAGTGTGTCGGGCAGAGTGTTTAATCACAGGGGGAGTGTATAGGGCAGAGTGTTTAATCACAGGGGGAGTGTGTAAGGCAGAGTGTTTAATCACAGGGGGAGTGTGTAGGGCAGAGTGTTTAATCACAGGGGGAGTGTGTAGGGCAGAGTGTTTAATCACAGGGGGAGTGTGTGGGGCAGAGTGTTTAATCACAGGGGGGAGTGTGTAGGGCAGAGTGTTTAATCACAGGGGGGAGTGTGTAGGGCAGAGTGTTTAATCACAGGGGGAGTGTGTAGGGCAGAGTGTTTAATCACAGGGGGGAGTGTGTAGGGCAGAGTGTTTAATCACAGGGGGAGTGTGTAGGGCAGAGTGTTTAATCACAGGGGGGAGTGTGTGGGGCAGAGTGTTTAATCACAGGGGGGAGTGTGTAGGGCAGAGTGTTTAATCACAGGGGGGAGTGTGTAGGGCAGAGTGTTTAATCACAGGGGGGAGTGTGTAGGGCAGAGTGTTTAATCACAGGGGCGAGTGTGTAGGGCAGAGTGTTTAATCACAGGGGGAGTGTGTAGGGCAGAGTGTTTAATCACAGGGGGGAGTGTGTAGGGCAGAGTGTTTAATCACAGGGGGGAGTGTGGGGCAGAGTGTTTAATCACAGGGGGGAGTGTGTAGGGCAGAGTGTTTAATCACAGAGGGAGTGTGTAGGGCAGAGTGTTTAATCACAGGGGGGAGTGTGTAGGGCAGAGTGTTTAATCACAGGGGGAGTGTGTAGGGCAGAGTGTTTAATCACAGGGGGAGTGTGTAGGGCAGAGTGTTTAATGACAGGGGGAGTGTGTAGGGCAGAGTGTTTAATCACAGGGGGGAGTGTGTAGGGCAGAGTGTTTAATCAGAGGGGGAGTGTGTAGGCAGAGTGTTTAATCACAGGGGGGAGTGTGTAGGGCAGAGTGTTTAATCACAGGGGGAGTGTGTAGGGCAGAGTGTTTAATCACAGGGGGAGTGTGTAGGGCAGAGTGTTTAATCACAGGGGGAGTGTGTAAGGCAGAGTGTTTAATCACAGGGGGAGTGTGTAGGGCAGAGTGTTTAATCACAGGGGGGAGTGTGTAGGGCAGAGTGTTTAATCACAGGGGAGTGTGTAGGGCAGAGTGTTTAATCACAGGGGGGAGTGTGTAGGGCAGAGTGTTTAATCACAGGGGGGAGTGTGTAGGGCAGAGTGTTTAATCACAGGGGGAGTGTGTAGGGCAGAGTGTTTAATCACAGGGGGAGTGTGTAGGGCAGAGTGTTTAATCACAGGGGGTAGTGTGTAGGGCAGAGTGTTTAATCACAGGGGGAGGGGAGTGTGCGGGGCAGAGTGCTTAATCAGAGGGGGAGTGTGTAGGGCAGAGTGTTTAATCACAGGGGGGAGTGTGTAGGGCAGAGTGTTTAATCACAGGGGGAGTGTGCGGGGCAGAGTGTTTAATCACAGGGGGAGTGTGTAGGGCAGAGTGTTTAATCACAGGGCGGAGTGTGTGGGGCAGAGTGTTTAATCACGGGGAGTGTGTAAGGCGGAGTGTTTAATCACAGGGGGAGTGTGTCGGGCAGAGTGTTTAATCACAGGGGGAGTGTGTAGGGCAGAGTGTTTAATCACAGGGGGGAGTGTGTAGGGCAGAGTGTTTAATCACCGGGGGAGTGTGTAGGGCAGAGTGTTTAATCACAGGGGGAGTGTGTAGGGCAGAGTGTTTAATCACAGGGGGAGTGTGTAGGGCAGAGTGTTTAATCACAGGGGGGAGTGTGTAGGGCAGAGTGTTTAATCACGGGGAGTGTGTAAGGCAGAGTGTTTAATCACAGGGGGGAGTGTGTAGGGCAGAGTGTTTAATCACAGTGGGGAGTGTGTAGGGCAGAGTGTTTAATCACAGGGGGAGTGTGTAGGGCAGAGTGTTTAATCACAGGGGGAGTGTGTAGGGCAGAGTGTTTAATCACAGTGGGGAGTGTGTCGGGCAGAGTGTTTAATCACAGGGAATGTGTAGGGCAGAGTGTTTAATCACGGGGAGTGTGTAGGGCAGAGTGTTTAATCACAGGGGGAGTATGTAGGGCAGAGTGTTTAATCACAGGGAGGAGTGAGTAGGCAGAGTGTTTAATCACAGGGTGAGTGTGTAGGGCAGAGTGTTTAATCACAGGGGGAGTGTGCAGGGCAGAGTGTTTAATCACAGGGAGGAGTGTGTAGGGCAGAGTGTTTAATCACGGGGGAGTGTGTAGGGCAGAGTGTTTAATCACAGGGGGAGTGTGTAAGGCAGAGTGTTTAATCACAGGGGGAGTGTGTAGGGCAGAGTGTTTAATCACAGGGGGAGTGTGTAGGGCAGAGTGTTTAATAACAGGGGGGAGTGTGCAGGGCAGAGTGTTTAATCACAGGGGGGAGTGTGTAGGGCAGAGTGTTTAATCACAGGGAGGAGTGTGTAGGGCAGAGTGTTTAATCACAGTGGGGAGTGTGTAGGGCAGAGTGTTTAATCACAGGGAATGTGTAGGGCAGAGTGTTTAATCACAGGGGGAGTGTGTAGGGCAGAGTGTTTAATCACAGGGGGAGTATGTAGGGCAGAGTGTTTAATCACAGGGAGGAGTGTGTAGGCAGAGTGTTTAATCACAGGGTGAGTGTGTAGGGCAGAGTGTTTAATCACAGGGGGAGTGTGTAGGGCAGAGTGTTTAATCACAGGGGGAGTGTGTAGGGCAGAGTGTTTAATCACAGGGAGTGTGTAGGGCAGAGTGTTTAATCACAGGGGGAGTGTGTAGGGCAGAGTGTTTAATCACAGGGGGAGTGTGTAGGGCAGAGTGTTTAATCAGAGGGGGAGGGGAGTGTGCGGGGCAGAGTGTTTAATCACAGGGGGAGTGTGTAGGGCAGAGTGTTTAATCACAGGGGGAGTGTGTAGGGCGGAGTGTTTAATCACAGGGGGAGGGGAGTGTGCGGGGCAGAGTGTTTAATCACAGGGGGAGTGTGTAGGGCAGAGTGTTTAATCACAGGGCGGAGTGTGTGGGGCAGAGTGTTTAATCACAGGGGGGAGTGTGTAGGGCAGAGTCTTTAATCACAGGGGGAGTGTGTAGGGCAGAGTGTTTAATCACAGGGGGAGTGTGTAGGGCAGAGTGTTTAATCACAGGGGGAGTGTGTGTAGGGCAGAGTGTTTAATCACAGGGAATGTGTAGGGCAGAGTGTTTAATCACAGGGGGAGTGTGTAGGGCAGAGTGTTTAATCACAGGGCGGAGTGTGGGGGCAGAGTGTTTAATCACAGGGGGAGTGTGTAGGGCAGAGTGTTTAATCACAGGGGGAGTGTGTAGGGCAGAGTGTTTAATCACAGGGGGAGTGTGTAGGGCAGAGTGTTTAATCACAGGGGGGAGTGTGTAGGGCAGAGTGTTTAATCACAGGGCGAGTGTGTCGGGCAGAGTGTTTAATCACAGGGGGAGTGTATAGGGCAGAGTGTTTAATCACAGGGGGAGTGTGTAAGGCAGAGTGTTTAATCACAGGGGGAGTGTGTAGGGCAGAGTGTTTAATCACAGGGGGAGTGTGTAGGGCAGAGTGTTTAATCACAGGGGGAGTGTGTGGGGCAGAGTGTTTAATCACAGGGGGGAGTGTGTAGGGCAGAGTGTTTAATCACAGGGGGGAGTGTGTAGGGCAGAGTGTTTAATCACAGGGGGAGTGTGTAGGGCAGAGTGTTTAATCACAGGGGGGAGTGTGTAGGGCAGAGTGTTTAATCACAGGGGGAGTGTGTAGGGCAGAGTGTTTAATCACAGGGGGGAGTGTGTGGGGCAGAGTGTTTAATCACAGGGGGGAGTGTGTAGGGCAGAGTGTTTAATCACAGGGGGGAGTGTGTAGGGCAGAGTGTTTAATCACAGGGGGGAGTGTGTAGGGCAGAGTGTTTAATCACAGGGGCGAGTGTGTAGGGCAGAGTGTTTAATCACAGGGGGAGTGTGTAGGGCAGAGTGTTTAATCACAGGGGGAGTGTGTAGGGCAAAGTGTTTAATTAGAGGGGGAGTGTGTAGGGCAGAGTGTTTAATCACAGGGCGGAGTGTGTAGGGCAGAGTGTTTAATCACAGGGGGGAGTGTGTAGGGCAGAATGTTTAATCACAGGGAATGTGTAGGGCAGAGTGTTTAATCACAGGGGGAGTGTGTAGGGCAGAGTGTTTAATCACAGGGTGAGTGTGGAGGGCAGAGTGTTTAATCACAGGGGGAGTGTGTAGGGCAGAGTGTTTAATCACAGGGGGAGTGTGTAGGGCAGAGTGTTTAATCACAGTGGGGAGTGTGTAGGGCAGAGTGTTTAATCACAGTGGGAGTGTGTAGGGCAGAGTGTTTAATCACAGGGGGGAGTGTGTAGGGCAGAGTGTTTAATCACAGGGGGAGTGTGTAGGGCAGAGTGTTTAATCACAGGGGGAGTGTGTAGGGCAGAGTGTTTAATCACAGGGGGAGTGTGTAGGGCAGAGTGTTTAATCACAGGGGGAGTGTGTAGGGCAGAGTGTTTAATCACGGGGGGAGTGTGTAGGGCAGAGTGTTTAATCACAGGGGGAGTGTGTAGGGCAGAGTGTTTAATCACAGGGGGAGGGGAGTGTGCGGGGCAGAGTGTTTAATCACAGGGGGAGTGTGTAGGGCAGAGTGTTTAATCACAGGGCGGAGTGTGTGGGGCAGAGTGTTTAATCACGGGGAGTGTGTAAGGCGGAGTGTTTAATCACAGGGGGAGTGTGTAGGGCAGAGTGTTTAATCGCAGGGAGGAGTGTGTAGGGCAGAGT
>NC_141017.1:40872954-41005152 GCF_052327205.1 Somniosus microcephalus | reverse complement strand
TACCATTATATCTTATATTATCTCTAATACTTATATCTTATATTTATCTCTATAACTATTCTTATAGTATCTCTCTCTAAAATTATTTCTTATATTATCTCTCTCTCTATAATTAATCTTATATTATCTCTCTCTATATAATTATATCTTATATTATCTCTATATAATTATATCTTTTATCTCTCTCTCTATAATTATATCTTAAATTATCTCTCACTATGAATTATATCTTATATTATCTCTATAATTATATCTTATATTATCTCTCTCTATAATTATATCTTATATTATCTCTCTCTATAATTATATCTTATATTATCTCTATAATTATATCTTATATTATCTCTCTATATAATTATATCTTATATTATCTCTCTATAAATTATATCTTATATTATCTCTCTCTCTTAATTATATCTTATATTATCCTCTACTATAATTATATCTTATATTATCTCTCTATAATTATATCTTATTATCTCTCTCTATAATTATATCTTATATTATCTCTCTCTATAATTATATCTTATATTATCTCTCTAGTATAATTATATCTTATATTATCTCTATAATTATATCTTATATTATCTCTCTCTATAATTATATCTTATATTTTCTCTCTCTATAATTATATCTTTATATTATCTCTCTCTATAATTATATTCTTATATTATCTCTATAATTATATCTTATTATCTCCTCTCTATAATTATATCTTATATTATCTCTCTCCTATATATCTTATTATCTCTTATTATATCTTATATTATCTCTATAATTATATCTTATATTATCTCTTTCTATATAATTATATCTTATATTATCTCTCTCTATAATTATATCTTATATTATCTCTCTATAATTATATCTTATATTATCTCTCTCTATAATTATATCTTATATTATCCTCTATAATTATATCTTATATTATCTCTCTCTATAATTATATCTTATATTATCTCTATAATTTATATCTTATATATCTTCTCTATAATTATATCTTATATTATCTTCTCTCTATAATTATTATCTTATATTATCTCTCTCTCATAATATATCTTATATTATCTCTATAATTATATCTTATATTATCTCTCTCTCTATAATTATTATCTTATATTATCTCTATAATTATATCTTATATTATCTCTATAATTATATCTTATATTATCTCTCTCTATAATTATATCTTATATTATCTCTATAATTATATCTTATATTATCTCTCTCTATAATTATATCTTATATTATCTCTCTATAATTATATCTTTATATTATCTCTATAATTATATCTTATATTATCTCTCTATAAATTATATCTTATATTATCTCTCTCTCTATAATTATATCTTATATTATCTCTATAATTATATCTTATATTATCTCTCTCTCTATAATTATATCTTATATTATCTCTATAATTATATCTTATATTTATCTCTCTCTATAATTATATCTTATATTCTCTCTTCTATAATTATATCTTATATTATCTCTATAATTATATCTTATATTATCTCTCTCTATAATTATATCTTATATTATCTCTCTCTAATTATATCTTATTATCTCTCTCTATAATTATATCTTATATTATCTCTCTATAATTATATCTTATTATCTCTCTCTATAATTATATCTTATTATCTCTCTATAATTATATCTTATATTATCTCTCTCTCTCTAATTATATCTTATATTATCTCTCTATAATTATATCTTATATTATCTCTCTCTATAATTATATCTTATATTATCCTATTCCAATTCCTATAAATGCTTTATTGCATGAAAGTTACAGAGAACCATATTGCCAAAGCTTACATAGCAAAAAGGTACAGTTTTCCAACATTCTGTAGTGTCAATCGAGTTTGACATTTGTTGGGGTACATACAATATTACTTTTAAACAATATTAATTTTAACAGTCTTTGTACTTCATTTGTACGTTCAATATTAATTTAAACAGTCTTATTTTAAACAGTCCTCAGGTTGTGACATGTTGTTACATATTTGGCCCAAGGTATGGTCCTCTCTCTCTCTCTATATATCTCTATATTATCTCTCTCTCTATAATTATATCTTATATTATCTCTCTATAATTATATCTTATATTATCTCTATAATTATATCTTATATTATCTCTCTCTCTATAATTATATCTTATATTATCTCTCTCTATAATTATATCTTATATTATCTCTATAATTATATCTTATATTATCTCTCTATAATTATATTCTTATATTATCTCTCTCTATAATTATATCTTATATTATCTCTATAATTATATCTTATATTATCTCTCTCTCTATAATTATATCTTATATTATCTCTATAATTATATCTTATATTATCTCTCTCTATAATTATATCTTATATTATCTCTATAATTATATCTTATATTATCTCTCTCTCTATAATTATATCTTATATTATCTCTCTCTATAATTATATCTTATATTATCTCTCTCTCTATAATTATATCTTGATATTATCTCTATAAATTATATCTTATATTATCTCTCTATACTTATATCTTATATTATCTCTCTCTATAATTATATCTTATATCTCTCTCTCTCTAATTATATCTTATATTATCTCTCTCTCTCTAATTATATCTTATATTATCTCTCTCTATTAATTATATCTTATATTATCTCTCTATAATTATATCTTATATTGATCTCTCTCTATAATTATATCTTATTATCTCTCTCTCTATAATTATTAATCTTATTATCTCTCTATAATTATATCTTATATTATCTCTCTCTATAATTATATCTTATATTATCTCTCTATATAATTATATCTTATATTATCTCTCTCTATAATTATATCTTATATTATCTCTATAATTATATCTTATATTATCTCGATAATTATATCTTATATTATCTCTCTCTATAATTATATCTTATATTATCTCTCTCTATAATTATATCTTATATTATCTCTCTCTCTAATTATATCTTATATTATCTCTCTCTATAATTATATCTTATATTACTCTCTCTCTATAATTATATCTTATATTATCTCTCTCTATAATTATATCTTATATTATCTCTATAATTATATCTTATATTATCTCTCTCTATAATTATATCTTATATTATCTCTATAATTATATCTTATATTATCTCTCTCTCTATAATTATATCTTATTATCTCTCTCTCTCTAATTATATCTTATATTATCTCTCTATAATTATATCTTATATTATCTCTCTCTATAATTATATCTTATATTATCTCTCTCTATAATTATATCTTATATTATCTCTCTCTATAATTATATCTTATATTATCTCTCTCTCTATAATTATATCTTATATTATCTCTATAATTATATCTTATATTATCTCTCTCTATAATTATATCTTATATTATCTCTCTATAATTATATCTTATTATCTCTCTCTATAATTGTATCTTATATTATCTCTCTCTATAATTATATCTTATATTATCTCTCTATAATTATATCTTATATTATCTCTCTCTATAATTATATCTTATATTATCTCTCTCTCTATAATTATATCTTATATTATCTCTCTCTCTAATTATATCTTATATTATCTCTCTATAATTATATCTTATATTATCTCTCTCTATATTTATATCTTATATTATCTCTCTCTATAATTATATCTTATATTATCTCTATAATTATATCTTATATTATCTCTCTCTATAATTATATCTTATATTATCTCTCTCTATAATTATATCTTATATTATCTCTCTATAATTATATCTTTATTATCTCTCTCTATAATTATATCTTATATTATCTCTCTCTCTATAATCTATATCTTATATTATCTCTCTATAATTATATCTTATATTATCTCTCTCTATAATTATCTTATTATCTCTATATTATCTTTATCTCTCTCTATAATTATATCTTATATTATCTCTCTCTATAATTATATCTTATATTATCTCTCTCTATAATTATATCTTATATTATCTCTATAATTATATCTTATATTATCTCTATAATTATCTTATTATCTCTATAATTATATCTTATATTATCTCTCTCTATAATTATATCTTATATTATCTCTCTCTAATAATTATCTTATATTATCTCTATAATTATATCTTATATTATCTCTCTATAATTATATCTTATATTATCTCTATAATTATATCTTATATTATCTCTATAATTATATCTTATATTATCTCTCTCTCTATAATTATATCTTATATTATCTCTATAATTATATCTTATATTATCTCTCTCTATAATTATATCTTATATTATCTCTCTATAATTATATCTTATATTATCTCTCTCTATAATTATATCTTATATTATCTCTCTCTATAATTATATCTTATATTATCTCTCTCTATAATTATATCTTATATTATCTCTCTCTATAATTATATCTTATATTATCTCTCTATAATTATATCTTATATTATCTCTCTATATATTATATCTTATATTATCTCTATAATTATATCTTATATTATCTCTCTCTCTATAATTATATCTTATATTATCTCTCTCTCTATAATTATATCTTATATTATCTCTCTCTTCTATAATTATATCTTATATTATCTCTATATTATATCTTATTATCTCTCTATAATTATATCTTATATTATCTCTATAATTATATCTTATATTATCTCTCTCTCTATAATTATATCTTATATTATCTTCTATAATTATATCTTATTATCTCTCTCTCTATAATTATATCTTATATTATCTCTCTCTATAATTATATCTTATTATTATCTCTATAATTATTCTTATATTATCTCTCTCTCTATAATTATATCTTATATTATCTCTCTCTCTAATTATATCTTATATTATCTCTCTCTATAATTATATCTTATTATCTCTCTCTCTATAATTATATCTTATATTATCTCTCTATAATTATATCTTATATTATCTCTATAATTATATCTTATATTATCTCTCTATAATTATATCTTATATTATCTCTCTCTAATTATTCTTATATTATCTCTCTCTATAATTATATCTTATATTATCTCTCTCTCTATAATTATATCTTATATTATCTCTATAATTATATCTTATTATCTCTCTCTATAATTATATCTTATATTATCTCTCTCTAATTATATCTTATATTATCTCTCTCTATAATTATATCTTATATTATCTCTCTCTATAATTATATCTTATATTATCTCTCTCTATAATTATATCTTATATTATCTCTCTCTCTATAATTATATCTTATATTATCTCTATAATTATATCTTATATATCTCTCTCTATAATTATATCTTATATTATCTCTCTCTATAATTATATCTTATATTATCTCTCTCTATAATTATATCTTATATTATCTCTCTCTATAATTATATCTTATATTATCTCTCTCTATAATTATATTCTTATATTATCTCTCTATAATTATATCTTATATTATCTCTCTCTATAATTATATCTTATATTATCTCTCTCTCTATAATTATATCTTATATTATCTCTATAATTATATCTTATTATCTCTCTCTATAATTATATCTTATATTATCTCTCTCTATATTATATCTTATATTATCTCTCTATAATTATATCTTATATTATCTCTCTCTCTATAATTATATCTTATATAATCTCTCTCTATAATTATATCTTATATTATCTCTCTCTATAATTATATCTTATATTATCTCTATAATTATATCTTATTATCTCTCTCTATAATTATATCTTATATTATCTCTCTCTATAATTATATCTTATATTATCTCTCTCTATAATTATATCTTATATTATCTCTCTCTCTATAATTATATCTTATATTATCTCTCTCTATATTATATCTTATATTATCTCTCTCTATAATTATATCTTATATTATCTCTCTTAATTACTTTATCTATAATTATTCTTATATTATCTCTCTCTCTATATTATCTTATTATCTCTCTATATTATATCTTATATATCTCTATAATTATATCTTATATTATCTCTCTCTATAATTATATCTTATATTATCCTCTCTCTAATTATATCTTATATTATCTCTCTCTATAATTATATCTTATATTATCTCTCTCTCTATAATTATATCTTATATTATCTCTATAATTATATCTTATATTATCTCTCTCTATAATTATATCTTATATTATCTCTCTCTTAATTATATCTTATATTATCTCTCTCTATATATTATATCTTATATTATCTCTCTCTATAATTATATCTTATATTATCTCTCTCTATAATTATATCTTATATTATCTCTCTCCTATAATTATATCTTATATTATCTCTATAATTATATCTTATATTATCTCTCTCTATAATTATATCTTATATTATCTCTCTCTATAATTATATCTTATATTATCTCTCTATAATTATATCTTATATTATCTCTCTCTATAATTATATCTTATATTATCTCTCTCTATAATTATATCTTATATTATCTCTCTCTATAATTATATCTTATATTATCTCTCTCTATAATTATATCTTATATTATCTCTCTCTATAATTATATCTATATTATCTCTATAATTATATCTTATTATCTCTCTCTATAATTATATCTTATATTATCTCTCTCTATAATTATATCTTATATTATCTCTCTCTCTATAATTATATCTTATATTATCTCTCTCTCTATAATTATATCTTATATTATCTCTCTCTATAATTATATCTTATATTATCTCTCTCTCTATAATTATATCTTATATTATCTCTCTCTATAATTATATCTTATATTATCTCTCTCTATAATTATATCTTATATTATCTCTCTCTCTATAATTATATCTTATATTATCTCTATAATTATATCTTATATTTCTCTATAATTATATCTTATATTATCCTCTCTCTAATTATATCTTATATTATCTCTCTCTATAATTATATCTTATATTATCTCTCTCTATAATTATATCTTATATTATCTCTATAATTATATCTTATATTATCTCTCTCTATAATTATATCTTATATTATCTCTCTCTATAATTATATCTTATATTATCTCTCTCTATAATTATATCTTATATTATCTCTCTCTATAATTATATCTTATATTATCTCTCTCTCTATAATTATATCTTATATTATCTCTCTCTATAATTATATCTTATATTATCTCTCTATAATTATATCTTATATTATCTCTCTCTATAATTATATCTTATATTATCTCTCTCTATAATTATATCTTATATTATCTCTCTCTATAATTATATCTTATATTATCTCTCTATAATTATATCTTATATTATCTCTCTCTATAATTATATCTTATATTATTCTCTATAATTATATCTTATATTATCTCTCTCTCTATAATTATATATCTTATATATCTCTCTATAATTATATCTTATATTATCTCTATAATTATATCTTATATATCTCTCTCTCTATAATTATATCTTATATTATCTCTCTCTATAATTATATCTTATATTATCTCTATAATTATATCTTATATTATCTCTCTCTATAATTATATCTTATATTATCTCTCTATATTATATCTTATATTATCTCTCTCTATAATTATATCTTATATTATCTCTCTCTATAATTATATCTTATATTATCTCTATAAATTATATCTTATATTATCTCTCTCTATAATTATATCTTATATTATCTCTATAATTATATCTTATATTATCTCTCTCTATAATTATATCTTATATTATCTCTCTCTCTAATTATATCTTATTATCTCTCTCTATAATTATATCTTATATTATCTCTCTCTATAATTATATCTTATATTATCTCTCTCTATAATTATATCTTATATTATCTCTCTCTATAATTATATCTTATATTATCTCTCTCTATAATTATATCTTATATTATCTCTCTCTCTATAATTATATCTTATTATCTCTCTCTATAATTATATCTTATATTATCTCTCTCTATAATTATATCTTATATTATCTCTCTCTATAATTATATCTTATATTATTCTCTCTCTATAATTATATCTTATATTATCTCTCTCTATAATTATATCTTATATTATCTCTCTCTATAATTATATCTTATATTATCTCTCTCTCTATAATTATATCTTATATTATCTCTATAATTATATCTTATATTATCTCTCTCTATAATTATATCTTATATTATCTCTCTCTATAATTATATCTTATATTATCTCTCTATAATTATATCTTATATTATCTCTCTCTATAATTATATCTTATATTATCTCTCTCTATAATTATATCTTATATAATCTCTCTCTATAATTATATCTTATATTATCCTCTAATTATCTTTCTCTCTATAATTATATCTTATATTATCTCTCTCTATAATTATATCTTATATTATCTCTCTCTATAATTATATCTTATATTATCTCTCTAATTATATCTTTATTATCTCTCTCTATAATTATATCTTATATTATCTCTCTCTCTATAATTATATCTTATATTATCTCTCTCTCTATAATTATATCTTATATTATCTCTCTCTTCTATAATTATATCTTATATTATATCTCTCTCTATAATTATATCTATATTATCTCTATAATTATATCTTTATTACTCTCTCTATATTATATCTTATATTATCTCTCTCTATAATTTATCTTATATTATCTCTCTATAATTATATCTTATATTATCTCTCTCTATAATTATATCTTATATTATCTCTCTCTATAATTATATCTTATATTATCTCTCTCTATAATTATATCTTATATTATCTCTCTCTATAATTATATCTTATATTATCTCTCTTATAATTATATCTTATATTATCTCTATAATTATATCTTATTATCTCTCTCTATAATTATATCTTATATTATCTCTCTCTATAATTATATCTTATATTATCTCTCTCTATAATTATATCTTATATTATCTCTCTCTCTATAATTATATCTTATATTATCTCTCTCTATAATTATATCTTATATTATCTCTCTCTATAATTATATCTTATATTATCTCTATAATTATATCTTATTATCTCTCTCTATAATTTATCTTATATTATCTCTCTCTATAATTATATCTTATATTATCTCTCTCTATAATTATATCTTATATTATCTCTCTCTCTATAATTATATCTTATATTATCTCTCTCTATAATTATATCTTATATTATCTCTCTATAATTATATCTTATATTATCTCTCTATAATTATATCTTATATTATCTCTATAATTATATCTTATATTATCTCTCTCTATAATTATATCTTATATTATCTCTCTATAATTATATCTTATATTATCTCTATAATTATATCTTATATTATCTCTCTCTATAATTATATCTTATATTATCTCTCTCTAATTATATCTTATATTATCTCTCTCTATAACTATATCTTATATTATCTCTCTCTCTATAATTATATCTTATATTATCTCTATAATTATATCTTATATTATCTCTCTCTATAATTATATCTTATATTATCTCTCTCTAATTATATCTTATATTATCTCTCTCTATAATTATATCTTATATTATCTCTCTCTATAATTATATCTTATATTATCTCTCTCTATAATTATATCTTATATTATCTCTCTCTCTATAATTATATCTTATATTATCTCTATAATTATATCTTATATTATCTCTCTCTATAATTATATCTTATATTATCTCTCTCTATAATTATATCTTATATTATCTCTCTATAATTATATCTTATATTATCTCTCTCTATAATTATATCTTATATTATCTCTCTCTATAATTATATCTTATATTATCTCTCTCTATAATTATATCTTATATTATCTCTCTCTATAATTATATCTTATATTATCTCTCTCTATAATTATATCTTATATTATCTCTATAATTATATCTATATTATCTCTCTCTATAATTATATCTTATATTATCTCTCTCTATAATTATATCTTATATTATCTCTCTCTCTATAATTATATCTTATATTATCTCTCTCTCTATAATTATATCTTATATTATCTCTCTCTATAATTATATCTTATATTATCTCTCTCTCTATAATTATATCTTATATTATCTCTCTCTATAATTATATCTTATATTACTCTCTCTCTATAATTATATCTTATATTATCTCTCTCTCTATAATTATATCTTATATTATCTCTATAATTATATCTTATATTATCTCTATAATTATATCTTATGTTATCTCTCTCTCTAATTATATCTTATATTATCTCTCTCTATAATTATATCTTATATTATCTCTCTCTATAACTATATCTTATATTATCTCTCTGTATAATTATATCTTATATTATCTCTCTCTATAATTATATCTTATATTATCTCTCTCTATAATTATATCTTATATTATCTCTCTCTATAATTATATCTTATATTATCTCTCTCTCTATAATTATATCTTATATTATCTCTCTCTATAATTATATCTTATATTATCTCTCTCTATAATTATATCTTATATTATCTCTCTCTATAATTATATCTTATATTATCTCTCTCTATAATTATATCTTATATTATCTCTCTCTATAATTATATCTTATATTATCTCTCTCTCTATAATTATATCTTATATTATCTCTATAATTATATCTTATATTATCTCTCTCTCTATAATTATATCTTATATTATCTCTATAATTATATCTTATATTATCTCTCTCTCTATAATTATATCTTATATTATCTCTCTATAATTATATCTTATATTATCTCTATAATTATATCTTATATTATCTCTCTCTCTATAATTATATCTTATATTATCTCTCTCTCTAATTATATCTTATATTATCTCTATAATTATATCTTATATTATCTCTCTCTATAATTATATCTTATATTATCTCTATAATTATATCTTATATTATCTCTCTCTCTATAATTATATCTTATATTATCTCTCTCTCTAATTATATCTTATTATCTCTATAATTATATCTTATATTATCTCTCTCTATAATTATATCTTATATTATCTCTATAATTATATCTTATATTATCTCTCTCTCTAATTATATCTTATTATCTCTCTAATTATATCTTATTATCTCTCTCTATAATTATATCTTATATTATCTCTCTCTATAATTATATCTTATATTATCTCTCTCTCTATAATTATATCTTATATTATCTCTCTCTATAATTATATCTTATATTATCTCTCTCTATAATTATATCTTATATTATCTCTCTCTCTAATTATATCTTATTATCTCTATAATTATATCTTATTATCTCTCTCTATAATTATATCTTATATTATCTCTCTCTATAATTATATCTTATATTATCTCTCTCTATAATTATATCTTATATTATCTCTCTCTATAATTATATCTTATATTATCTCTCTCTATAATTATATCTTATATTATCTCTCTCTCTATAATTATATCTTATATTATCTCTATAATTATATCTTATATTATCTCTCTCTATAATTATATCTTATATTATCTCTCTCTATAATTATATCTTATATTATCTCTCTATAATTATATCTTATATTATCTCTCTCTATAATTATATCTTATATTATCTCTCTCTATAATTATATCTTATATAATCTCTCTCTATAATTATATCTTATATTATCTCTCTATAATTATATCTTATATTATCTCTCTATAATTATATCTTATATTATCTCTCTCTATAATTATATCTTATATTATCTCTCTCTATAATTATATCTTATATTATCTCTCTAATTATATCTTATTATCTCTCTCTATAATTATATCTTATATTATCTCTCTCTCTATAATTATATCTTATATTATCTCTCTCTCTATAATTATATCTTATATTATCTCTCTCTATAATTATATCTTATATTATCTCTCTCTCTATAATTATATCTGATGCACTATCAATTGCTACAAAAGACTGGAGATTGAGTAAGTAATAAACAGGCTTTTATTACCAAAGAACAGAGCATGCCTCTTGGGGTTGCCTGGTATCCAAAAGGGCCGGAGGCTTCTGAGCAGCGACCTTTATACCCAGCCATGAGGGTGGAGCCAGGGGCGGAGTCAGCTGAGGCATGCACAGACAAGTACAACAATACTAACAACAGTGGTTTACCACATTCACCCCTTGTTTAGAATTGAGTCCGGCGGGGTGAAGTGCACTAAAAATTCGTGTACTGAAGTCTATCAGGAGGCCTTGTAAGCCGTCCTGAGCGTCGCAGCAGCGGCGGTGATGGTGCAGCATCCAACGGTGAACCCGGTGTCTCGTTCAGAGGAGGTGTAGCAGGTGGCGGACCCTGGGGCTGCTGCATGCCGTCTACAGGGGTCAGAGCATGGGTAATGGGAGGTAGCGATGGTGGTCTCTCAGAGGCACCCGAAGGTGCGAGGTCTCGTGCGGGGACTGTGTCCTGGGGGTAGGCAGGAGTAGCGGTGGGTGGCGAAGAGGGTGTTTCAGGAGCACCTGCAGGTGCGAGGTCTCGAATGGAGACTGTGTCCTCCCGCCCGTCCGGGTACACCACGTAAGCATACTGCGGGTTAGCGTGGAGGAGGCTCACCCTCTCGACCAGGGGGTCCGCCTTATGGGTCCTCACGTGCTTCCGCAGTAGGACGGGACCTGGAGAAGTCAGCCATGTTGGTAGCGAAATCCCCGACGTGGACTTCCTGGGGAAGGAGAACATTCTCTCGTGAGGAGTGGCATTGGTGGGTGTACAGAGCAGCGACCGAATGGAATGGAGCGCCGCAGGGAGGACCTCCTGCCAGCGGGAGGTCGGAAGGCCCTTAGATTTTAAGTTTAAAAGGACTGCCTTCCAGACTGTCGCATTCTCCCTTTCCACCTGGCCGTTACCCCGGGGGTTGTAGCTGGTGGTCCTGCTTGTAGCAATGCCTCTCGCGAGCAGGTACTGCCGAAGTTCGTCGCTCATAAAAGATGAGCCCCTGTCGCTATGGATATAGCTAGGGAAACCGAACAAGGCGAAGAGGTCATTCAGACATTTAATGACCGTGGTACTGGTCATGTCCGAGCAAGGGATGGCAAACGGGAAACGGGAGTACTCATCAATTATATTGAGGAAGTACACATTGCGGTCAGAGGAGGGGAGGGGCCCTTTAAAATCGATGCTCAGCCGCTCGAAGGGGCGCGTGGCTTTGATCAGGCTCGCTCTGTCTGGCCTATAAAAATGCGGCTTGCACTCGGCACAGATCTGGCAGTTCCTGGTCATGGTCCTGACCTCCTCGATGGAGTAGGGCAGGTTACGGGATTTGATAAAATGGAAGAACCTGGTGACCCCCGGGTGGCAGAGGTCATTGTGGAGGGTCTGTAGCCTATCAACCTGCGCGTTGGCGCACGTACCACGTGATAGGGCATCTGGGGGCTCATTGAGTTTCCCGGGCCGGTACAAGATATCGTAATTGTAGGTGGAGAGTTCGATTCTCCACCTTAAGATCTTGTCATTCTTGATTTTGCCCCGCTGCTTATTATGAAACATAAAAGCCACTGAACGCTGGTCAGTGAGCAGGGTAAATCGTTTTCCGGCCAGGTAATGCCGCCAATGTCGCACGGCTTCCACAATGGCCTGGGCCTCCTTTTCGACAGAGGAGTGTCGAATCTCGGGGCCCTGGAGGGTCCTTGAGAAAAAGGCCACGGGTCTCCCCGCCTGGTTAAGGGTTGCAGCTAGGGCAAAGTCGGATGCGTCGCTCTCCACTTGAAAAGGAAGGGACTCATCCACAGCGTGCATTGTGGCCTTCGCAATGTCTCCTTTTATGAGAGTGAAGGCTGCACAGGCCTCTGCTGTCAGGGGGAAGGAGGCGGACTTGATGAGGGGTCGGGCTTTATCTGCATAGTTGGGCACCCACTGCGCATAGTAAGAGAAAAACCCCAGGCATCTCTTCAGTGCTTTCTGGCAGTGGGGGAGGGGGAGCTCCATAAGGGGGCGCATTCTATCGGGGTCTGGGCCGATGACTCCGTTCTCCACTACGCAGCCAAGAATAGCAAGGCGCGTAGTACGAAACATACATTTGTCTTTGTTGTATGTGAGATTCAGCCGCTGGGCCGTCCGGAGGAATTTCTCTAGATTAACGTCGTGGTCCTGCTGGTCGTGGCCGCAGATGGTGACGTTGTCTAGATATGGGAAAGTGGCCTGGAGCGCGTTCTGGTCAACCATCCGGTCCATCTCCCGTTGGAAGACAGAAACTCCGTTGGTGACGCCGAAGGGAACTCTGAGAAAGTGATAGAGCCGACCGTCAGCTTCAAAAGCTGTGTACTGGCGGTCCTCAGCCCTGATGGGGAGCTGGTGGTATGCCGACTTCAGATCAATCGTCGAGAACACCCGGTATTGTGCTATCTGATTGACCATGTCAGATATGCGGGGGAGTGGATATGCATCCAGCTGGGTGTAGCGGTTGATCGTCTGGCTGTAGTCAATAACTAGGCGCTGTTTGCCGCCAGCCTTCACCACCACCACTTGTGCTCGCCATGGGCTATTGCTGCTCTCGATAATCCCTTCCTTCAGGAGTCTCGCTACCTCGGATTTAATGAAACCCCTATCCCCGGCACTGTAACGCCTACTTTTGGTAGCGATGGGCTTACAGTCGCGGGTGAGGTTAGCGAACAAGGAGGGGGGGGAGACTTTAAGGGTGGAGAGGCTGCAAATGGCGCGCGGCGGGCGATTTAAAAACTGCTGGCTGCAGACTGTGAGAGGGGGGAGGGGTCCACCATACGCTAAAGTGACACTCTTAAGGTGGCACTGAAAATCCAACCCCAGTAGGACGGCAGCGCAGAGATGGGGCAGGACCAGAAGTTTAAAATTTTTGTATTCAGTACCCCGCACTGAAAGAGTCACCATACAGTAGCCACCGACGTCCGCTGACTGGGCTTTGGAAGCCATAGAGATGCGATGACGCGTCGGCAGGACCGGGAGAGAGTAACTGCGCACCGTGTCGGGGTGTATAAAACTCTCCGTGCTCCCGCTGTCAAAAAGGCAGGTAGTGGCGCAGCCGTTTACCGTAATGTCCATCATGGACCTGGACAGTTGATGCGGGAGAGATTGATCCAGCGTCACGGAAGCCAGCGTATGTTCAAGCGTGTCGATGCGGTCGTCCGATGAGGCGGTGGTGGAGTCCGGGTCCCCCGTAACCAAAGTCGGAGGCGTCCAAGATGGCGGACAAAATGGCGGCGCCCACGGTCCCCACGCAGCTGGGGGAGCCCAAGATGGCGGACAAGATGGCTGCACCCACGGTTCGCACGCAGCGCTGCTGGCGTTAGCGGTCTTCCCTTTGCAGGCGCTAACGTAGTGACCTTTCTTCCCGCAGCCGGAGCAGGTAGCATTCTTCGCGGGGCAGCGTGCTCTAGGGTGTTTAGCTTGGCCACAAAAATAGCATTTTTGTGCCTTGGACATCGCTGCAGCAGTTGGAGGTGGCGGTCCCATGGCCCAAGATTGCGGCGTCCACGGCGCGGGGCGATGAGGGGAGAAAGCGTCCATATTTCTGTGGGCCGCGTCGAGCGAGAGCGCGAGGGACACTGCCTTTGTCAGGTCTATTTCACCCTTCTCCAGCAGCCTCTGCCGGGAGTAGTCGGACCTTAGACCCGCAACGAAAGCGTCTCGTATCAGTCCCTCCGCATGTGCCGCGGCCGATACTTCCTTGCAGTCGCAGCCGCGTCCGAGTACCCGCAGTGCCCGTAGGAAGGCTTCCACCGATTCCCCGGGCTGCTGTCTGCGAGATCTTAAAAGGTGCCTGGCATAGACCGTGTTAACCGGGCGTGCATACTGCCCTTTCAGTAGGTTGATAGCCGCCGCGTAGGTCGTCGCATCTTGGATTAAAGTATAGACTTGGTGGCTCACCTTCGAGGCCAGGATTTTCAGTTTATTTTCATCAAGAGTCACGGTCGAGGCTTCCAGATACGCCTCAAAGCAACGCAGCCATTGTGCGAATTTAGTCGACGAACCCGCTTCTTGGGGGTCTAGGTCCAGGCATGTTGGTCTGAGGGCTCGCAGCAGCGCCTGCTGCTCAGCGTTTTGCGCCATCGGTTGATCAGCATCCGCAGCCAACATTTAACTTTGGTAATAAAATTGATGCACTATCAATTGCTACAAAAGACTGGAGATTGAGTAAGTAATAAACAGGCTTTTATTACCAAAGAACAGAGCATGCCTCTTGGGGTTGCCTGGTATCCAAAAGGGCCGGAGGCTTCTGAGCAGCGACCTTTATACCCAGCCATGAGGGTGGAGCCAGGGGCGGAGTCAGCTGAGGCATGCACAGACAAGTACAACAATACTAACAACAGTGGTTTACCACAATATCTTATATTATCTCTCTCTATAATTATATCTTATATTATCTCTCTCTCTATAATTATATCTTATATTATCTCTCTCTCTATAATTATATCTTATATTATCTCTATAATTATATCTTATATTATCTCTATAATTATATCTTATGTTATCTCTCTCTCTAATTATATCTTATATTATCTCTCTCTATAACTATATCTTATATTATCTCTCTATATAATTATATCTTATATTATCTCTCTCTCTATAATTATATCTTATATTATCTCTCTCTGTAATTATATCTTATATTATCTCTATAACTATATCTTATATTATCTCTATATAATTATATCTTATATTATCTCTCTCTCTATAATTATATCTTATATTATCTCTCTCTATAATTATATCTTATATTATCTCTCTCTATAATTATATCTTATATTATCTCTCTCTCTATAATTATATCTTATATTATCTCTCTCTATAATTATATCTTATATTATCTCTATAATTATATCTTATATTATCTCTCTCTCTATAATTATATCTTATATTATCTCTCTCTATAATTATATCTTATATTATCTCTATAATTATATCTTATATTATCTCTCTCTATAATTATATCTTATATTATCTCTATAATTATATCTTATATTATCTCTATAATTATATCTTATATTATCTCTCTCTCTATAATTATATCTTATATTATCTCTATAATTATATCTTATATTATCTCTCTCTCTCTAATTATATCTTATATTATCTCTATAATTATATCTTATATTATCTCTCTCTATAATTATATCTTATATTATCTCTCTCTATAATTATATCTTATATTATCTCTCTATAATTATATCTTATATTATCTCTATAATTATATCTTATATTATCTCTCTCTATAATTATATCTTATATTATCTCTCTCTATAATTATATCTTATATTATCTCTCTCTATAATTATATCTTATATTATCTCTCTCTATAATTATATCTTATATTATCTCTCTCTCTATAATTATATCTTATATTATCTCTCTATAATTATATCTTATATTATCTCTCTATAATTATATCTTATATTATCTCTCTATAATTATATCTTATTATCTCTCTCTCTATAATTATATCTTATATTATCTCCCTCTCTATAATACGTCCAAAGCTTACGTCAGCGTACACTTCGTGTCCACAGAATCTTACTTCCTGTTGTCCACGCACTGTCCCACTTTTTGTACGAACCTTTCCCATTATAAGTTGCTATGTCCAGCTTTATAATGGGATCTGTCTATGTAAACGTGTCACGCTTTAATTACTCCCTCCTTCCTCAGTTTTGTTTGTCCCAGCCCCTCAGCAGAGATATTTTGATGCTCCAACCAGTTCCACCCCTCTGCTTCCCAAATTGCCAAAACCTTTTCTACTTAATGAAAAATAATAGTATAAAGTCAACGTATGATATAAAAATATGGGCTGGATGGGTGCCTTTATAAGGGGACTGGATTCTGTCTGTGCCCTGGTCCAGTGACCCTGCTTCACTGTGACTGCACTTAGTCTTGACTCCCTCTGAGCCTCACCACGAGAGATCAAAGGTCAGTCACACGCCAGACCTAATGTTTAAAAGTTTCCCATTGTACTACAGAATGCAAAACAATCTTTAAACAAAGAGAAAGCAGGTTGGTCATTTCTGACCTGGAGTCAGGAATTTATAATTGGTCAGAACTGCCCTCTGATTGGCTCTGTGAGTTTACAAGCAGCTACAGTTACCTTCATTTGCCTATTGAGAGCACCTCCCCACAGCGAGAAGTGGACCATTGGCCGTGAGGGGCAGGCCAGGTTAACCGCTGGACATCGCAACAGTGCTTCAGATCCCAGACTGCCAATGAGCAACACCATGGGAGATCTGCTAGTGTGACTCACTATACTAGATCAAAAGTGTTAATAAAATCAGGAAAAGATCATTATTTAATGCTGGTTTCTTCTGACCTGGAGCTGCAAATTTACAAACACCTATCTCAATAACAGTAATTATGAGACAGCAGATACAGGACAGGGGACACATTTTGGTAGAAAGAATGAGGAGAGGACATATAAACTAAAGGGTACAATCCTGAAGTGGGTGCATGAACAGAGAGACCTGGGGATATGTCTACACAAATCATTGAAGGTGGCAGGGCAGATTGAGAAAACAGTTAAAAAGGCTTACGGGATCCTGGGCTTCATGAATAGAGGTATAGAGCACAAAAGCGTGGAAATTATGATGAACTTTTATAAAACACTGGTTCGGCCTCAACTGGAGTATTGTGTCCAATTCTGGGCACCGCACTTTAGGAAGGATGTGATGGCCTTAGAGAGGGTGCAGAAAAGATTTACGAGAATGATTCCAGGAATGAGGGACTTCAGTTACGTTGATAGACTGGAGAAGCTGGGGTTGTTCTCCTTGGAGCAGAGAAGATTGAGAGGAGATTTGATAGGTGTTCAAAATCATAAGGGGTCGAGACAGAGTAGATAGAGAGAAACTGTTCCCATTGGCAGAAGGGTTGAGAACCAGACGACACAGATTTAAGGTGATTGGCAAAAGAACCAAAGACGACGTAAGAAAAAACTTTTTTACTCAGCGAGTGGTTACGAGTGGTGGAGAGAGATTCAATCACGGCTTTCAAAAGGGAGTTGGATAAGTACCTGAAGGAAAGAAATTTGCAGGGCTACGGGGAAAGGGCGGGGGAGTGGGACTATCTGAAGTGATCTTACAGAGAGCCGGCACGGGCTCGAGGGGCCGAATGGCCTCCTTCTGTGCTGTAACCATTCTATGATTCATTCTATGATTCTATACAGGAGACACAGCCCTGACCATCACAGCTCGAACAACCTGCCCTGCTGACCCTTGTGTGTTTGAAGTTCCCACATTTATTCCTGATCTTTAACCTAATTTAAATCATTGTTTACAACTTTCAGACCGAACTCTCTGCAGTAACATTGCCCTCTCCTCACTTTCCCACTGTGTCATCTCATGATCTATTTCTCTATCTTTATCTCACCATCGCCCCTCAATCCCTGTCTCTCTCAATCTGTCTTTGCCTCATTATTTTTTTTGCCTCTGTATCTATCTATCTCTCTCTTTTCTCTTTACTTTTCTCCTCTCTCCCTCTCTAGTTCTGCTGGTCCCTTTGTTTTATTTTGCTTCTCTCTCTCTCTCTCTCTCTCTCTTTCTATCTCTCTCGTAGAGTAATAGTGTCCTGCAGCAGATGCAGCCATGTATCACCAGAATGATACCGGGGCTAAAAGGGTTAAATTACGAGGACAGGTTGCACAGACTGGGCTTGTATTTCCTCGAGTTTAGGGTGATCTAATCGAGGTGTTGAAGATGATTAAAGGATTTGATCGGGTAGATAGAGAGAAACTATTTCCTCTGGTGGGGGGAGTCCAGAACAAGTGGGGCATAACCTTAAAATTAGAGCCAGGCCGTTCAGGGGTGGTGTCAGGAAGCACTTCTTCACACAAAGGGTGGTGGAAAAATGGAACTCTCCCCAAAAAAGCTGTTGAGGCTGCGGGGGGGCAATTGAAAATTTAAAAACTGAGATAGATACATTTTTATTGGGCAAGGGTATTAAGGATTACGGAACCAAGACAGGTGGATGTAGTTAAGATACAGATGGCAAGAAACTGGAAAGTACTGAAGTACAAAGGGATCTGGGAGTCCTGGTGCACGAAACTCAAAAGGTTAGTATGCAGGTGCAGCAAGTGATTAAGAAGGCCAATGGAATGTTGGCTTTCATTGCTAGGGGGATAGAATATAAAAATAGGGAGGTATTGCTTCAGTTGTACAAGGTATTGGTGAGACCGCACCTGGAATACTGCATACAGTTTTGGTGTCCATACTAAGAAAGGACATACTTGCTCTCGAGTCAGTACAAAGAAGGTTCACTCGGTTAATCCCGGGGATGAGGGGATGGACATATGAGGAGAGGTTGAGTAGATTGGGACTCTACTCATTGGAGTTCAGAAGAATGAGAGGCGATCTTATTGAAACATATAAGATTGTGAAGGGGTTGGATCGGGTGGATGCGGGGAGGATGTCCCCGATGATGGGTGAAACTAGAACTAGGGGGCATAGTCTTAGAATAAGGGGCTGCTCTTTCAAAACTGAGATGAGGAGGAACTACTTCACTCAGAGGGTGGTAGGTCCATGGAATATGCTGCCCCAAAAAGCTGTAGAAGCTACATCATTACATAAATTTAAAACAGAAATAGACAGTTTCCTAGAAGTAAAGGGAATTAAGGGTTACGGGGAGTGGGCAGGAATTTGGACATGAGTCTAGGTTCGGATCGGTCATGGCCCTGTGGGTAGCGGAGCGGGCCCAGGGGCCGTGTAGCCTGATCCTGCTCCTATTTCGTGTGTCTAATTCCGTTAGATTCAGGAGATGGTTCTGTGATAGTAGATTGGCGGTTAGGATCAGATCAGCCATGATCTTATTGAATGGCGGAGCAGGCTCGAGGGGCCGATTGGCCTACTCCTGCTCCTATTTCTTATGTTCTTAACCATGATCTCATTGAATGGCGGAACAGGCTCGAGGGGCTGAATGGCCTCCTGTTCCTTTGTTCCTATTAAGTCCACTGCACCTGTTCCGACTCTCTGAGAGTCACTTACTCCCATCCCTCTGCCCTTTCCTCAAACCCTTTAAAATTTTTCTATTTCAAATATTTATCCACTCCTCTAGAATACGCTTTTCTGGATCCTGTTTCTTCCACAGTTTCTGATAGAGCATTCCATGGCCCAACAGAAAGTGATTTTCCTAACTTTTCCCATTGTTCTTTTTACAATGATCATAGAATCATAGAGCTTTACGGCACAGAAGGAGGCCATTCGGTCCATCTTGTCCATGCCGGCTGACAAAGAGCTATCCACCCTAATCCCACTTTCCAGCTCTTGGTCCGTAGCCCTGTAGGTTACGGCACTTCAAGTGCATATCCAAGTACTGTTTAAATGTGATGAGGGTTTCTGCCTCTACCACCCTTTCAGGCAGTGAGTTCCAGACCCCCACCGCCCTCTGGGTGAAAACATTTCTCCTCGACTCCCCTCTAATCATTCTACCAATTACTTTAAATCTATGCCCCCTGGTTATTGACCCCTCTGCTAGGGGAAATAGGTCCTTCCTATCCTATCTAGGCCCCTCATAATTTAATACACCTCAATCAAGTCTCCCTTCAACCTCCTCTGTTCCAAGGAAAACAAACCCAGCCTATCCAATCTTTCCTCATAGCTAAAAAACTGCCGATGCACTTTATTCACTTTATTATGGTCATATTTATGCTAATATATATGTACAAATGTATGTTGAAATGTTTAAGTGTCCTAATCCAAATTGTACACTCTCGGGAGCCGCAAGCCTACATTTCGTTGTACTGCACTTGTGCACTAACAATGACAATAAAAGTTGATTTGATTTGATTTGAAATTCTCCAGTGCTGGCAACATTTTTAAAAATTCGTTCCTAGGATGTGGGCCAGCATTTATTGCCCATCCCTAATTGCCCTTGAGAAGGTGGCGGTGAGCCGCCTTCTTGAACCACTGCAGTCCGTGCGGTGAAGGTACTCCCACAGTGCTGTTAGGTAGCGAGTTCCAGGACTTTGACCCAGCAACGATGAAGGATCGGCGATATACTTCTAAGTCAGGCTGGTGTGTGACTTGGAGGGGAACTTGGAGACGGTGGTGTTCCCATGCACCTGCTGCCCTTGTCCTTCTAGGTGGAAGAGGTCGCGGGTTTGGGAGGTGCTGCCGAAGAAGCCTTGGCGAGTTGCTGCAGTGCATCTTGTAGATGGTACACACTGCAGCCACGGTGCGCCGGTGGTGGAGGGAGTGAATGTTTAAGGCGGTGGATGGGGTGCCAATGAAGCTGGCTGTTTTGTCCTGGATGGTGTCGAGCTTCTTGAGTGTTGTTGGAACTACACTCATCCAGGCAAGTGGAGAGTATTCCATCACACTCCTCACTTGTGCCTTGTAGATGGTGGAAAGGCTTTGGGGAGTCAGGAGGTGAAACACTTGCCGCAGGATGCCTAGCCTCTGACCTGCTCTTGTTGTCACAGTATTTATGTGGCTGGTCCAGTTAAGTTTCTGGTCAATGGTGACCCCCGGGATGTTGATGGTGGGGTATTCGGTTATGGTAATACCGTTGAATGTCAAGGGGAGGTGGTTAGACTCTCACTTGTTGGAGATAGTCATTGCTTGACATTTCTGTGGCGTGAATGTTACCTGCCACTTATCAGCTCAAGCCTGAACATCGTCCAGGTCTTGTTGCATGCGGGCATGGACTGCTTCATTATCTCAGGAGTTGTGAATGGCGCTGAACACTGTGCAGTCATCAGTGAACATCCCCATTTCTGACCTTATGTTGGAGGGAAGGTCATTGATGAAGCAGCTGAAGATGGTTGGGCCTAGGACACTGCCCTGAGGAACTCCTGCAGCGATGTCCTGGGGCTGTGATGATTGATCTTCAACCACCACAACCATCTTCCTTTGTGCTAGGTATGACTCCAGCCAGTGGAGCGTTTTCCCCCCCGATTCCCATTAACTTCAGTTTTATTAGGGCTCCTTGATGCCACACTCAGTCAAATGCTGCCTTGATGTCAAGGGCAGTCATCTCACTTCTCTGGAATTCAGCTCCTTTATCCATGTTTGGACCAAGGCTGTAATGAGGTCAGGAGCCGAGTGGTCTTGGCGGAACCTAAACTGGGCATCAGTGAGCAGGTTATTGGTGAGTAAGTGCCGCTTGATAGCACTGTCGATGACACCTTCCATCACTTTGTTGATGATTGCGAGTAGACTGATGGGGCAGTAATTGGTCGGATTGGATTTGTCCTGCTTTTTGTGGACAGGACATACCTGAGCAGTTTTCTACATTGTCAGATAGATGCCAGTGTTGTAGTTGTACTGGAACAGCTTGGCTAGAGGCACGGCTAGTTCTGGAGCACAAGTCTTCAGCACGGTAGCCAGGATGTTGTCGGGGCCCATAGCCTTTGCTGTATCCAGTGCGCTCAGCCGTTTCTTGATATCACGTGGAGTGAATCGAATTGGCTGAAGACTGGCTTCTGTGATGGTGGGGACCTCAGGAGTAGGCCGATATGGATCATCCACTCGGCACTTCTGGCTGCAAACACTTCAGCCTTGTCTTTTGCACTCACGAGAATGGGGATATTCTTGGAGCCTCCTCCTCCCGTTAGTTGTTTAATTGTCCACCACCATTCACGACTGGATGTGGCAGGACTGCAGAGCTTTGATCTGATCCGTTGATTGTGGGATCACTTAACCCTGTCAAAAGCATGCTGCTTCTGCTTTTTAGCATGCATGTAGTCCTGTGTTGCAGCTTCCCCAGGTTGGCACCTCATTTTTAGGTACGCCTAGTGCTGCTCCTGACATGCTCTTCTACACTCCTTATTGAACCAGGGTTGGTCCCCTGGCTTGATGGTAATGGTAGAGTGAGGGATATGTCGGGCCATGAGGTTACAGATTGTGGTGAAATACAATTCTGCTGCTGATGGCCCACAGCGCCTCATGGATTCCCAGTTTTGAGCTGCTAGATCTGTTCTGAATCTATCCCATTTAGCACGGTGGTAGTGCCACACAACACGATGGAGGGTGTCCTCAGTGTGAAGACGGGACTTCTTCTCCTCAATGACTGTACGGTGGTCACTGCTGCCAATGCTGTCATGGACAGATGCATCTGCAACAGGAAGATTGGTGAGGACGAGGTCAAGTAGGTTTTTCCCTCTTGTTGGTTCGCTCACCACCTGTCGCAGGCCCAGACTGGCAGCTATGTGCTTCAGGACTCGGTCAGTTGTGGTGCTACTGAGTCACTCTTAGTGATGGACATTGAAGTCCCCAGAGTACATTCTGTGCCCTCGCTACTCTCAGTGCTTCTTCCAAATGGAGGGATACTGATTCATCAGCTGAGGGAGGGCGGTAGGTGGTAATCAGCAGGAGGTTTCCTTGCCCATGCATGACCTGAAGCCATGAGACTTCATGGGGTCTGGAGTCAATGTTGAGGACTCCCAGGGCCACTCCTTCCCGACTGTATACCACTGTGCCACCACCCCTGGTGGGTCTGACCTGCTGGTGGGACAGGACTTACCCAGGGATGGTGATGGAGGAGTTTGGGACATTGACTGAAAGGTATGATTTTGTGAGTATGACTAAGTCAGGCTGTTGCTTGACTAGTCTGTGGGACAGCTGTCCCAATTTTGGCACAAGTCCGCAGATGTTGGTGAGGAGGACTTTGCAGGGTCGACTGGGCCGTGTCCGTAGCCGGTGCCGAGGTCAATGCAGGGTGGTCCGTCCGGTTTCATTCTTATTGTTTATTGTAGCGTTTTTTTTACAACTGAGTGCCTTGCTGGGCCATTTCAGAGGGCAGTTAAGAGTCAACCACATATGGGTCTGGAGTCACATATCGGCCAGACCGGGTAAGGACAGCAGATCTCCTTCCCTGAAGGACATTAGTGAACCAGATGGGTTTTTACGACAATCCGGTAGTTTCATGGTCACCATTACTGAGACTAGCTTTTTATTCCAGCTGGTCCAGGTAAGTTCCCTGTCAGCGGTGACATCCTGGTAAATCTCCTCTGCACCCTCTAGTGCAATCGCATCTTTCCTGTAATGTGGTGACCAGAACTGTACACATTACTCTAGCTGTGACCTAACTAGTGTTTTATACAGTTCAAGCATAACTTCCCTGATCTTATATTCTGTGCCTCGGCTAATAAAGAAAAGTATCCCGTATGCCTTCTTAACCACCTTATCTACCTGTCCTGCTACCTTCAGGGATCTGTGGACATGCACTCCAAGGTCCCTCTGTTCTTCTGCACTTCTCAGTGTCCGACCATTTATAGTGTATTCCCTTGCCTTGTTAGCCCGCCCCACTTCACACTTCTTAAATTTATGATCTTAAATTTATGCTCTTGACTCACCAACCACTGAGAATAGGTTTACCCTATTTACCTTCTGAAAAACCCCGCCGAATGTTAAAACCTCTGTCAGATCTGCCCATAACTTCCCTGTTCCAGTGACGAGAGTCCCACCAACTCCAGTCTCCCCTCATAACTAAAGCCTCTCATCCTTGGTATCATCTGAGTAAATCCCTGTATATCCCTCTCTCTTTCTGTATCTCCTCATTCTGTCTCTCTCTCTATCTCTCCCTCTGCGTGTGTATCTCTGTCTTTCTTTATCTCTCCCTCCACCTATAACAACTTGCATTTATATAGCGCCTTTAATAAAGTAAAACATCCCAAGGTGCTTCACAGGAGCATTATCAAACTGTATCTGTGTCTTTCTTTCACTCTTTCTCTCCATCTCTCCCTCTGTCTATAACCATATCTCTTGTCTTTCTTTCTTATTCACTTGCTGTACCTCTCGCTCTGCCGATAACTATCTCAATCTCTCTGTACGTGTCTCTGTAGGGATTTTGTGGTCTGTGATCAGCCTGTCGGTCCATGTTGTCAACTCCTGTGTTTTCCTTTCAGACATACCGAGGACCTCATTGTCACTCCTTTTGCTCAGGTGAGTTCAAAGTTAAACAGCCTCTTACAGACTGTCTGTCTGTCTCTGTCTCTCACTCTCTCTCCACAACATTCTTCCAAAAATCACAAGTCAAATAAGAATCTCTCTCAAATTCCACTGCAGAATATTTGAAGAGGCATTGTTGTAAGTGGCGGGGCTGTGAGTCAGACACCAGCCGTCACCTCTGGGACCTGGGGTCATATCGAGCTTAGAGGGGATGAAGCTCTTCTCTGTCTGCTGAATGTATGGATTCAATGACTTTGTTCTTTCTCAATTCATTTCTAGTGGAATCGGATCACAGCAGAAAAAATAATCACTACTCCACACTAATTTGTGAGTCTTAGTCAGTCTTCTGGTTGGGTGGTGTGAGAAATGGGAAATCATAGAAACTGACAGCACAGAAGGAGGCTATTCGGCCCTCCGTGCCTGTACTGGGCTCTCTGAAAGAGCTCTCCAATTAGTCCCATTCCCCTATTCTTTCCCCATCTTTCCTTTTCAAAGATTTCCAGTTCCCTTTTGAAAGTTACTATTGAATCTGCTTCCACCGCCCTTTCAGGCAGCGCATTCCAGATCACAACAACTCGCTGCGTAAAATAATACTTCTCACCTCACCCTGGTTCTTTGGCCAATCACCTTCAATCTGTGTCCTCTGGTTACCGAACCTCCTGCCATTGGAAACACTTTCTCCTTATTTACTCTGTCAAAACCCCTCATGATTTTGAACACCTCAATTAAATCTCCCCTTAACCTTCTCTGCTCTAAGGAGAACAACCCCAGCTTCTCCAGTCTATCCACGTAACTGAAGTCCCTCATCCCTGGTATCCATGCTGTATCTGCCCTGGGAGTGTTTGACGGGACAGTGTAGAGGGAGCTTTACTCTGTATCTAACCTGTGCTGTATCTGCCCTGGGAGTGTTTGACGGGACAGTGCAGAGGGAGCTTTACTCTGTATCTAACCCGTGCTATACCTGCCCTGGGAGTGTTTGATGGGACAGTGTAGAGGGAGCTTTACTCTGTATCTAACCCATGCTGTACCTGCCCTGGGAGTGTTTGATGGGACAGTGTAGCGGGAGCTTTACTCTGTATCTAACCCATGCAGTACCTGAGCTGGGAGTGTTTGATGGGCCTCAACTGGAGTATTGTATCCAATTCTGGGCACCGCACTTTAGGAAGGATGTGAAGGCCTTAGAGAGGGTGCAGAAAAGATTTACGAGAATGATTCAAAGGATGAGGGACTTCAGTTACGTGGATAGATTGGACAAGCTGGGGTTGTTCTCCTTAGAGCAGTGAAGATTAAGAGGAGATTTGATAGAGGAGTTAAAAATCATGAGGGGTCTGGACAAAATAGATAAAGAGAAACTGTTCCCATTGACGGAAGGGTCGAGAACCGGAGGACACAGATTTAAGATGATTGGCAAAAGAACCAAAGGCGACATAAGAAAAAACTTTTTTACGTAATGAGTGGCTAAGATCTGCAATGCACTGCCTGAAAGGGTGCTGGAGGCAGATTCAATCACAGCTTTCAAAAGGGAATTGGATAAGTACCTGAAAGAGAAAAAATTGCAGGGCTACAGGGAAAGGGCGGGGGAGTGGGACTAGCTGAGCTGCTCTTGCAGAGAGCCGGCACGGGCTCGACAGGCCGAATGGCCTTCTTCCATGCTGTAACCATTCTATGATTATATGCCCTGGGAGTGTTTGACAGGACAGTGTAGAGTGAGCTTTACTCTGTATCTAACCTGTGCTGTACCTGCCGTGGCAGTGTTTGATGGGACAGTGTAGAGGGAGCTTTACTCTGTATCTAACCCGTGCTGTACCTGCCCTGGGAGTGTTTGATGGGACAGTGTAGAGGGAGCTTTACTCTGTATCTAACCCGTGCTGTACCTGCCCTGGGAGTGTTTGACAGGACAGTGTAGAGGAAGCTTTACTCTGTATCTAACCCGTGCTGTACCTGCCCTGGGAGTGTTTGATGGGAGAGTGTAGAGGGAGCTTTACTCGGTATCTAACCCGTGCTGTACCTGCCCTGGGAGTGTTTGATGGGACAGTGTAGAGGGAGCTTTACTCTGTATCTAACCCGTTCTGTACCTGCCCTGGGAGTGTTTGACAGGACAGTGTAGAGGGAGCTTTACTCTGTATCTAATCTGTGCTGTACCTGCCCTGGCAGTGTTTGATGGGACAGTGCAGAGGGAGCTTTACTCTGTATCTAACCTGTGCTGTACCTGCCCTGGGAGTGTTTGATGGGACAGTGCAGAGGGAGCTTTACTCTGTATCTAACCCGTGCTGTATCTGCCCTGGGAGTGTTTGATGGGACAGTGTAGAGGGAGCTTTACTCTGTATCTAACCCCGTGCTGTACCTGCCCTGGGAGTGTTTGATGGGACAGTGTAGAGGGAGCTTTACTCTGTATCTAACCCGTGCTGTACCTGCCCTGGGAGTGTTTGATGGGACAGTGCAGAGGGAGCTTTACTCTGTACCTAACCTGTCCTGTACCTGCCCTGGCAGTGTTTGATGGGACAGTGTAGAGGGAGATTTACTCTGTATCTAACCCCATGTTGTTCTGCCCTTTGCTTATTGCTTTCTCTCTTCCCCTCAGATCCTAGCGAGTTTGCGCAGTGTGAGAAACAACTTCACTGTTCTGGCCAACACTCAAGGACCTCCTAATAAGTGAGTATCAGATACCCGCTGGAGACAGCCAATCACAGCACACAGTGTGGAGCAGTCACACACCAATCACAGCGCAGTCCCGTGCCACCAATTATTCTGTCATTCGCTAAGGGGAAACACGATAACTGCTCACCACCCAATCAGAAGTGCAGATTCGGGTCCTGTGACTTATCTGTGACCTATCACAGGTTACATGGAATTCCATTGATTGTACAGCACAGAAACAGGCCATTCAGCCCAGCTGGTCTATGCCGGTCTTTATACTCCACACCAGCCTCCTCCCACTCTAATGATCTCTTCTCACCCTGCTCCCATAACACCCCCATTCCCTTCTCCCCCCTGTATGCATCAAGCCTCCCCTTAAACGCATCAACACTATCTTCAGCCGCTTCATGTGACAGCGAGTTCCACATTCTCACCAGTCTCTGTGACCTACATTCCAACACTGACTTCAAAAGCACTTCAATGGCTGTAAAGCACTTCCTGAGGGCAGGAACAGCATTATGTAAATGCAAGTTTATTCTTTCTTTGTTTAAAGAGATTCCTCCTCAATTCTTTATTTGATCTGGTAATGACTATCTTATGTTTATGCCCCCTTGTTCTGGACCTACCCACAAGTGGAAACAGTTTCTCCACATCCACCCTATCGAACCCCCTCGTCATTTTAAAGCCCTCCATCAGGAGAACCCCGGCCGAGGTCCCCCCCGCCCTCCCGGGAATCCCGGTGCACACCCTCCCCCCTGCCACCGGAGAATCCCGGCCTATCCCCCACTGGAGAATCTCAGCGGATTTCCAGCCGATTCTCTTCGGCTGAGGTTTTGGGTTGTTTGTCTGGGGTGAGCTGCCCCTGGTGCTGGTGAAAGGTGGAATTGGTTACGAGGAACACTATTGCACTCAGACTGAACCTCAAACACATTCAGCATGAACATTAACTCAGAGGGAGTCCACACAAAGAATCTGTGCACACGCTCAGTACTCCCACCAGTGAGCAACCAGCTTCTTGTGTACACTCTGAGCACTCCCTCTGCATTAACATTCATATCCCAGGATTTGTCTGCGTAGATTCTGAACACTGGGAAACAGCCCACAGACCAGATTGAAGGCAGGCATCTTGAACAGGCTTTAACCTTCCTGCCTGACACTCCAGTGCAGTACTGAGGGAGTGCTGCACTGTCGGAGGTGCCGTTTTTCGGATGAGATGTTAAACCGAGGACCCGTCTGCTCTCTCAGGTAGACATAAAAGATTCCACGGCCACTATTTCGAAGAGCAGGGGAGTTCTACCTGGTGTTCTGGCCAATATTTATCCCTCAATCAACATAACAAAAAAACCCAGATTATTTGGTCATTATCACATTGCTGTTTGTGGGAGCTTGCTGTGCGCAAATTGGCTGCCGTGTTTCCCGCATTGACTACACGTCAAAAAAGTATTTCATTGGCTGTAAAGCACTTTGAGACGTCCGGTGGTCATGAAAGGCGCTATAGAAATGAAAGTCTTTTTGCCTACTCGGTGCTGTGGCGTAGTGTTTGCTATTGTCCTCCAGAGGGCAGTACCTGCCTGCACTGACTGGTGCCAGTGACAGTGAGAAGTGCTGCAGACACTGAGTTACTGCAGGGCAGGCACAGCACAGGGAGGGTATTCCTGGCTGATATAAGGCAGTGTGGGTGCTGTGCCTGTTAGAACGTACACTGTAGACACCAATAATAAAACAATACCACATCAAATCAGGGAGTGGAAACACTACACATCACGATTTACTCGCGTCTCTGCCTCCATTTCTTACATTTCTGCGTGTATCGTGTCTGCGCTGTCTGCGTGTTTCCTGTCTGCGTGTATCGTGTCTGCGTGTATCCTGTCTGCATGTTTCCTGTCTGCATGTTTCCTGTCTGCGTGTTTCCTGTCTGCATGTATCCTGTCTGCGTGCTACCTGCATGTTTCCTGTCTGCATATTTCCTGTCTGCGTGTTTCCTGTCTGCGTGTATCGTGTCTGCATGTTTCCTGTCTGCATGTTTCCTGTCTGCGTGTTTCCTGTCTGCATGTATCCTGTCTGCGTGCTACCTGCATGTTTCCTGTCTGCGTGTTTCCTGTCTGCGTGTTTCCTGTCTGCATGTATCCTGTCTGCGTGCTACCTGCATGTTTCCTGTCTGCATATTTCCTGTCTGCGTGTTTCCTGTCTGCGTGTATCGTGTCTGCGCGTATCCTGTCTGCATGTTTCCTGTCTGCATGTTTCCTGTCTGCGTGTTTCCTGTCTGCGTGTTTCCTGTCTGCATGTATTCTGTCTGCGTGCTACCTGCATGTTTCCAGTCTGCATATTTCCTGTCTGCGTGTTTCCTGTCTGCGTGTTTCCTGTCTGCATGTATTCTGTCTGCGTGCTACCTGCATGTTTCCTGTCTGCATATTTCCTGTCTGCGTGTTTCCTGTCTGCGTGTATCGTGTCTGCGTGTATCGTATCTCTGCTGTCTGCGTGTATCGTGTCTGCATGCTGTCTTGGTGTATCGTGTCTGCGTGCTATCTGCATCTATCCTGTCTGCATGTTTCCTGTCTGTGTGTGTGTATCATGTCTGCGTGCTATCTGCGTGTATCGTGTCTGCGTATATCGTGTCTGCGTGCTGTCTTAGTGTATCGTGTCTGCGTGCTATCTGCATCTATCCTGTCTGCGTGTTTCCTATCTGCGTGTTTCCTGTCTGCGTGTGTGTATCGTGTCTACGTGTTTCCTGTCTGCGTGTTTCCTGTCTGCGTGTTGCCTGTCTGCGTGTTTCCTGTCTGCGTGTTGCCTGTCTGCGTGTTGCCTGTCTGCGTGTTGCCTGTCTGCGTGTTGCCTGTCTGCGTGTTGCCTGTCTGCGTGTTTCCTGTCTGCGTGTTTCCTGTCTGCGTGTTTCCTGTCTGCGTGTTGCCTGTCTGCGTGTTGCCTGTCTGCGTGTTTCCTGTCTGCGTGTATCCTGTCTGCGTGTTGCCTGTCTGCGTGTTGCCTGTCTGCGTGTTTCCTGTCTGCGTGTATCCTGTCTGCGTGTTGCCTGTCTGCGTATTTCCTGTCTGCGTGTTGCCTGTCTGCGTGTTTCCTGTCTGCGTGTATCCTGTCTCTCTGTGCCGCACGTTACATGAACTTGTTTTTCTATTTTCCTCCACAGGAGGTCTCCAGTGGGACCACAGCCTGCTCTCTGCACCCTGTCAGGTAATGAAACCTCTCACATAGCAAAGGAACTGAAGAGCTCACAGTTCCTGCAGCCGCTGTTCAATGGAGGGAGTAGCTCATGTCCATTGCAATCCCTGCAAGTCGGGTGTTCACAGTGTCAGCTTCAAAACCCCTGCAGACAACTGACAGCATGCAGAATCCCGCAGTAGATACAGTCCCCATCAGTTCACTGTCCCATTAAACACTCCCAGGGCAGGTACAGCACGCGGTTAGATACAGAGTAAAGCTCCCTCTACACTGTCCCATCAAACACTCCCAGGGCAGGTACAGCACAGGTTAGATACAGAGTAAAGCTCCCTTTACACTGTCCCATTAAACACACACCCAGGGCAGGTACAGCACGGGTTAGATACAGAGTAAAGCTCCCTCTACACTGTCCCATCAAACACTCCCAGGGCAGGTACAGCATGGGGTTAGATACAGAGTAAAGCTCCCTCTACACTGTCCCATCAAACACTCCCAGGGCAGGTACCGCACGGGTTAGATACAGAGTAAAGCTCCCTCTACACTGTCCCATCAAACACTCCCAGGGCAGGTACAGCACGGGTTAGATACAGAGTAAAGCTCCCTCTACACTGTCCCATCAAACACTCCCAGGGCAGGTACAGCACGGGTTAGATACAGAGTAAAGCTCCCTCTACACTGTCCCATCAAACACTCCCAGGGCAGGTACAGCACGGGTTAGATACAGATTAAAGCTCCCTCTACACTGTCCCATCAAACACTCCCAGGGCAGGTACAGCACGGGTTAGATACAGAGTAAAGCTCCCTCTACACTGTCCCATCAAACACTCCCAGGGCAGGTACAGCACGAGTTAGATACAGAGTAAAGCTCCCTCTACACTGTCCCATCAAACACTCCCAGGGCAGGTACAGCACGGGTTAGATACAGATTAAAGCTCCCTCTACACTGTCCCCATCAAACACTCCCAGGGCAGGTACAGCATGGGGTTAGATACAGATTAAAGCTCCCTCTACACTGTCCCATCAAACACTCCCAGGCCATGTCGCACTGATCTACAGTCCAATCGACTGGTTAGAAAGAGCAGAATCTTTCTGCGACCCACCCCCTCCGCCTTCCCCTCCACTCCACTGCTCCCCCTCCAACCACCCCCTCCATCTCTGCTCCTCCCCTCCGCCCCTCTACCTTTGCCCCTCCCTCTCCCTCCACCCCTCATCCCTTCCCCCACCTCCTCCCCCTCTGTCACTCTGGCCCTCCCCTCCGTCCCTGTGGGGGTGTGAGAGAGTGAGTGTGTGAGGGTATGGTGAAGGGCAGTGTGCGCTATCTCTGGGCAGTACGAGCATATCCACACCTCTCAGTACGGGTGGGCGGGGGATTGCCAGTTTTAACCGAGCATGTGACACTGTGTTTCCAGATGAAACTTACCAGCAACTGGCCAAGGAAACTCTGGAGGAGCTGGACTGGTGCCTGGACCAGCTGGAGACAATCCAGACCTATCGCTCAGTCAGCGAGATGGCCTCGAACAAGGTAAGAGAGTGTGGGCAGGGGGCGGGAAGGGTTGCAGAGGGTTGGGGGGCAGGGCGTCGGGGGTGGCTGCTGATGTTTCAATGTCTGCCTGAAGCCAGCGTTCCTTCAATAAGGAGGCTTCGAGTCTGACCAGTGCGCATTGGGGCAAACTCTTGGATCTGGGGCAGGCTGGAGCAATGTGGTCTGGAGGGGCCGGAGTGGAGGGTCTGAGTGGTCAGGAGGGGCCGGAGTGGAGGGTCTGAGCGGTCAGGAGGGGCCGGAGTGGAGGGTCTGAGTGGTCAGGAGGGGCCGGAGTGGAGGGTCTGAGCGGTCAGGAGGGGCTGGAGTGGAGGGTCTGAGTGGTCAGGAGGGGCCGGAGTGGAGGTGCTGAGTGGTCAGGAGGGGCCGGAGTGGAGGGTCTGAGCGGTCAGGAGGGGCCGGAGTGGAGGGTCTGAGCGGTCAGGAGGGGCCGGAGTGGAGGGTCTGAGTGGTCAGGAGGGGCCGGAGTGGAGGGTCTGAGCGGTCAGGAGGGACCGGAGTGGAGGGTCTGAGTGGTCAGGAGGGGCCGGAGTGGAGGGTCTGAGCGGTCAGGAGGGGCCGGAGTGGAGGGCCTGAGTGGTCAGGAGGGGCCGGAGTGGAGGGTCTTAGTGGTCAGGAGGGGCCGGAGTGGAGGGTCTGAGTGGTCAGGAGGGGCCGGAGTGGAGGGGCTGAGTGGTCAGGAGGGGCCGGAGTGGAGGGGCTGAGTGGTCAGGAGGGGCTGGAGTGGCCATCAGTGCAGCCACTGTCGAGAGCTGCCAGTTCCAGGTGGACCCCCTTCTCCCGATCGCGCCTCCTGACCGAGGACAGACCCCGTTTCACGTCCTCCCAGAGGTTAGCAGCTCTCAAGCTCTTACACATCCTGATTTGTTGTGCTCAATTTAGTCCGAGTTAGTAGCAGTGATTGACGTGTGAGGTGCAGGATGGGCAGTGCTGCTAGCTTCGGTCATTTCTCTTGATTGAATTGTGGTGCTGCAGTCGAAGTATATCAGTCGGGTGATACCCATCTGCTTTAGAGCTGGACAGTGTAGTTTGGGGCTGACTATAGAGTAACTTTCATAACTCCGAGGTGGACGGTATAAGTGTGGCGTTTGATCCCTGCTGCAGGAGCTGTGATTGGTCTGTCTCTGTCTGTCCTGGGACTGGGCAAAAGGTGGTGTTCATACATTCAGATCAAAGTAAAGTGGCCAACTTGAAGCCAGTCCAAAACCAGGGGTGAAACACCATTAGAAATCTCTACACGAGTGAAACGGGTGTACTTGTACGTGAGCAGGGGCACCGTGGTGAGCAGGGGCACCGTGGTGAGCAGGGGCACCGTGGTGAGCAGGGGCACCTTGGTGAGCAGGAGCACCGTGGTGAGCAGGGGCACCGTGGTGAGCAGGAGCACCGTGGTGAGCAGGGGCACCGTGGTGAGCAGGGGCACCGTGGTGAGCAGGAGCACCATGGTGAGCAGGGGCACCGTGGTGAGCAGGAGCACCGTGGTGAGCAGGAGCACTGTGGTGAGCAGGGGCACCATGATGAGCAGGGTCGCCATGGTGAGCAGGGTCACCGTGATGAGCAGGGGCACCGTGATGAGCAGGGGCACCGTGGTGAGCAGGGGCACCGTGGTGAGCAGGATCACCGTGGTGAGCAGGGGCACCGTGGTGAGCAGGGGAACCGTGGTGAGCAGGAGCACCGTGGTGAGCAGGGGCACCGTGGTGAGCAGGGGCCCCGTGATGAGCAGGGTCACCGTGGTGAGCAGGGTCACCGTGATGAGCAGGGGCACCGTGGTGAGCAGGGGCACCGTGGTGAGCAGGATCACCGTGGTGAGCAGGGGCACCGTGGTGAGCAGGGGCACCGTGGTGAGCAGGGGCACCGTGGTGAGCAGGGGCACCGTGGTGAGCAGGGGCACCGTGGTGAGCAGGATCACCGTGGTGAGCAGGGGCACCATAGTGAGCAGGGGCACCGTGGTGAGCAGGATCACCGTGGTGAGCAGGGGCACCGTGGTGAGCAGGGGCACCGTGGTGAGCAGGGACATCGTGGTGAAGGTGCAAAATAGCTCCTTTTGTTTTATGCATTCTCGGGATGTGGGCATCGCTGGCAAGGCCAGCAATTATTGCCCACCCCTAGTTGCCCTTGAGAAGGTGGTGGTGAGCCGCTGCCTTGAACCGCTGCAGTCCGTGTGGTGAAGGTGCTCCCACAGTGCTGTTAGGGAGGGAGTTCCAGGATTTTGACCCAGCGACGATGAAGGAACGGCCGATATATGTCCAAGTTGGGGGATGGTGTGTAACTTGGAGGTGGTGGTGTTCCCATGCACCTGCTGCCTTTGCCCTTCTCGGTGGTAGAGGTCGCGGGTTTGGGACCAATTGTTTCAGCATGCAAGTTTCCTGATCATCAGTGATTCCTCATCTTGATTGCTTGACACATGGGCAGACTGAGCAGCAGAGCCACACTCACATGGTGTCTAGTCGCCAGTTTTGGATCAGCATTGACAGGTGCCATATGGTGTTGCTGCCCATGTGCGCTGACCACATTAGGTGTTATGAGGCTTGCCTGGACCTTGAAGGACAATGATTGGGCCAAGCTGGCCTAAAGAGACTATTTTCTATTGGGACTATTCCAATGCCCCGTGTCCTAACTCACACCCAGTCCCGTTCACCCATCACCCCCTGTGCTCGCTGCCCCGTGTCCTAACTCACACCCAGTCCCGTTCACCCAACACCCCCTGTGCTCACTGCCCCGTGTCCTAACTCGCACCCAGTCCCGTTCACCCATCACCCCCTGTGCTCACTGCCCCGTGTCCTAACTCACACCCAGTCCCGTTCACCCATCACCCCCTGTGCTCGCTGCCCCGTGTCCTAACTCGCACCCGGTCCCGTTCACCCATCACCCCCTGTGCTCACTGCCCCGTGTCCTAACTCACACCCAGTCCCGTTCATCCATCACCCCCTGTGCTCGCTGCCCGTACCCTAACTCACACCCAGTCCCGTTCACCCATCACCCCCTGTGCTCACTGCCCCGTGTCCTAACTCACACCCAGTCCCGTTGACCCATCACCCCCTGTGCTCACTGCCCGTGTCCGAACTCACACCCAGTCCCGTTCACCCATCACCCCCTGTGCTCACTGCCCCGTGTCCTAACTCACACCCAGTCCCGTTCACCCATCACCCCCTGTGCTCACTGCCCCGTGTCCTAACTCACACCCAGTCCCATTCACCCATCACCCCCTGTGCTCACTGCCCCGTGTCCTAACTCACACCCAGTCCCGTTCACCCATCACCCCCTGTGCTCGCTGCCCCGTGTCCTAACTCGCACCCGGTCCCGTTCACCCATCACCCCCTGTGCTCACTGCCCCGTGTCCTAACTCACACCCAGTCCCATTCACCCATCACCCCTGTGCTCACTGCCCCGTGTCCTAACTCACACCCAGTCCCATTCATCCATCACCCCCTGTGCTCGCTGCCCGTACCCTAACTCACACCCAGTCCCGTTCACCCATCACCCCCTGTGCTCACTGCCCCGTGTCCTAACTCACACCCAGTCCCGTTCACCCATCGCCCCCTGTGCTCACTGCCCCGTGTCCTAACTCGCACCGAGTCCCGTTCACCCATCACCCCCTGTGCTCACTGCCCCGTGTCCTAACTCGCACCAAGTCCCGTTCACCCATCACCCCCTGTGCTCACTGCCCCGTGTCCTAACTCACACCCAGTCCCGTTCACCCATCACCCCCTGTGCTCACTGCCCCGTGTCCTAACTCGCACCCAGTCCCGTTCACCCATCACCCCTTGTGCTCACTGCCCCGTGTCCTAACTCGCACCCAGTCCCGTTCACCCATCACCCCCTCTGCTCACTGCCCCATGTCCTAACACACACCCAGTCCCGTTCACCCATCACCCCGTGCTCACTGCCCCGTGTCCTAACTCGCACCAAGTCCCGTTCACCCATCACCCCCTGTGCTCACTGCCCCGTGTCCTAACTCACACCCAGTCCCGTTCACCCATCACCCCCTGTGCTCACTGCCCCGTGTCCTAACTCGCACCAAGTCCCGTTCACCCATCGCCCCCTGTGCTCACTGCCCCGTGTCCTAACTCGCACCAAGTCCCGTTCACCCATCACCCCTGTGCTCACTGCCCCGTGTCCTAACTCGCACCCAGTCCCGTTCACCCATCACCCCCTGTGCTCACTGCCCCGTGTCCTAACTCACACCCAGTCACGTTCACCCATCACCCCCTGTGCTCACTGCCCCGTGTCCTAACTCGCACCCAGTCCCGTTCACCCATCACCCCCTGTGCTCACTGCCCCGTGTCCTAACTCACACCCAGTCCCGTTCACCCATCACCCCCTGTGCTCACTGCCCCGTGTCCTAACTCACACCCACTCCCGTTCACCCATCACCCCTGTGCTCACTGCCCCGTGTCCTAACTCGCACCCAGTCCCGTTCACTCATCACCCCTGTGCTCACTGCCCCATGTCGTAACTCGCACCCAGTCCCGTTCACCCATCACCCCCTGTGCTCACTGCCCCGTGTCCTAACTCACACCCAGTCCCGTTCACCCATCACCCCCTGTGCTCACTGCCCCGTGTCCTAACTCGCACCAAGTCCCGTTCACCCATCACCCCCGTGCTCACTGCCCCGTGTCCTAACTCGCACCCAGTCCCGTTCACCCATCACCCGCTGTGCTCGCTGCCCCGTGTCCTAACTCACACCCAGTCCCATTCACCCATCGCCCCCTGTGCTCACTGCCCCGTGTCCGAACTCGCACCCAGTCCCGTTCACCCATCACCCCCTGTGCTCACTGCCCCGTGTCGTAACTCGCACCCAGTCCCGTTCACCCATCACCCCCTGTACTCACTGCCCCGTGTCCTAACTCGCACCAAGTCCCGTTCACCCATCACCCCCTGTGCTCAGTGCTCCGTGTCCTAACTCACACCCAGTCCCGTTCACCCATCACCCCCTGTGCTCACTGCCCCGTGTCCTAACTCGCTCCCAGTCCCGTTCACCCATCACCCCTGTGCTCACTGCCCCGTGTCCTAACTCACACCCAGTCCCGTTCACCCATCACCCCTGTGCTCACTGCCCTGTGTCCTAACTGACACCCAGTCCCGTTCACCCATCACCCCCTGTGCTCACTGCCCCGTGTCCTAACTCGCACCGAGTCCCGTTCACCCATCACCCCTGTGCTCACTGCCCCGTGTCCTAACTCGCACCAAGTCCCGTTCAACCATCACCCACTGTGCTCACTGCCCCGTGTCCTAACTCGCACCAAGTCCCATTCACCCATCACCCCGTGCTCACTGCCCCGTGTCCTAACTCACACCCAGTCCCGTTCACCCATCACCCCCTGTGCTCACTGCCCCGTGTCCTAACTCACACCCAGTCCCGTTCACCCATCACCCCCTGTGCTCACTGCCCCGTGTCCTAACTCACACCCAGTCCCGTTCACCCATCACCCCCTGTGCTCACTGACCGTGTGCTAACTCACACCCAGTCCCGTTCACCCATCACCCCCTGTGCTCACTGCCCCGTGTCCTAACTCGCACCAAGTCCCGTTCACCCATCACCCCCTGTGCTCACTGCCCCGTGTCCTAACTCGCACCAAGTCCCATTCACCCATCACCCCTGTGTTCACTGCCCCGTGTCCTAACTCACACCCAGTCCCGTTCACCCATCACCCCCTGTGCTCACTGACCGTGTGCTAACTCACACCCAGTCCCGTTCACCCATCACCCCCTGTGCTCACTGCCCCGTGTCCTAACTCGCACCAAGTCCCAATCACCCATCACCCCCTGTGCTCACTGCCCCGTGTACTAACTCGCACCAAGTCCCATTCACCCATCACCCCTGTGTTCACTGCCCCGTGTCCTAACTCACACCCAGTCCCGTTCACCCATCACCCCCTGTGCTCACTGCCCCGTGTCCTAACTCACACCCAGGCCTGTTCACCCATCACCCCCTGTGCTCACTGCCCCGTGTCCTAACTCACTCCCAGTCCCGTTCACCCATCACCCCTGTGCTCACTGCCCCGTGTCCTAACTCGCTCCCAGTCCCGTTCACCCATCACCCCTGTGCTCACTGCCCCGTGTCCTAACTCACACCCAGTCACGTTCACCCATCACCCCTGTGCTCACTGCCCCGTGTCCTAACTGACACCCAGTCCCGTTCACCCATCACCCCCTGTGCTCACTGCCCCGTGTCCTAACTCACACCCAGTCCCGTTCACCCATCACCCCTGTGCTCACTGCCCCGTGTCCTAACTCACACCCAGTCCCGTTCACCCATCACCCCCTGTGCTCGCTGCCCCGTGTCCAAACTCGCACCCAGTCCCGTTCACCCATCGCCCCCTGTGCTCACTGCCCCGTGTCCTAACTCGCACCCAGTCCCGTTCACCCATCACCCCCTGTGCTCACTGCCCCGTGTCCTAACTCACACCCAGTCCCGTTCACCCATCACCCCCTGTGCTCACTGTCCCGTGTCCTAACTCGCACCGAGTCCCATTCACCCATCACCCCGTGCTCACTGCCCCGTGTCCTAACTCACACCCAGTCCCGTTCACCCATCACCCCCTGTGCTCACTGCCCCGTGTCCTAACTCGCACCAAGTCCCGTTCACCCATCACCCCTGTGCTCACTGCCCCGTGTCCTAACTCACACCCAGTCCCGTTCACCCATCACCCCTGTGCTCACTGCCCCGTGTCCTAACTGACACCCAGTCCCGTTCACCCATCACCCCCTGTGCTCACTGCCCCGTGTCCTAACTCGCACCGAGTCCCGTTCACCCATCACCCCCTGTGCTCACTGCCCCGTGTCCTAACTCACACCACGTCCCGTTCGCCCATCACTCCCTGTGCTCACTGCCCCGTGTCCTAACTCGCACCCAGTCCCGTTCACCCATCACCCCCTGTGCTCACTGCCCCGAGTCCTAACTCACACCCAGTCCCGTTCACCCATCACCCCCTGTGCTCACTGCCCCGTGTCCTAACTCACACCCAGTCCCGTTCACCCATCACCCCCTGTGCTCACTGCCCCGTGTCCGAACTCACACCCAGTCCCGTTCACCCATCACCCCCTGTGCTCACTGCCCCGTGTCCTAACTCACACCCAGTCCCGTTCACCCACACCCAGTCCCGTTCACCCATCACCCCTGTGCTCACTGCCCCGTGTCCTAACTCACACCCAGTCCCGTTCACCCATCACCCCTGTGCTCACTGCCCGTACCCTAACTTGCACCAAGTCCCGTTCACCCATCACCCCCTGTGCTCACTGCCCGTACCCTAACTCGCACCACGTCCCGTTCACCCATCACCCCCTGTGCTCACTGCCCCGTGTCCTATCTCACACCCAGTCCCGTTCACCCATCACCCCTGTGCTCACTGCCCCGTGTCCTGACTCGCACCACGTCCCATTCACCCATCACCCCCTGTGCTCGCTGCCCATATCCTAACTCGCACCGAGCCCCGTTCACCCATCACCCCTGTGCTCGCTGACCTACATTGGCTCCCGGTCCGGCAACGCCTCGATTTCAAAATTCTCATCCTTGTTTTCAAATCCCTCCATTGCCTCGTCCCTTCCTATCTCTGTAACCTCCTCCAGCCCTACAGCCCTCTGAGATCTTTGCAGTCCTCCAATTCTGGCTTCTTGCACATCCCCGATTTTAATCGCTCCACTATTGATGGCCGTTCCTTCAGCTGCCGAGGCCACAAGCGCTCCCTAAACCTCTCCGCCTCTCTCTCCTCCTTTTAGACGCTCCTTAAAACCTCCCTCTTTACCCAAGCTTTTGGTCCCCTGTCCTATAATCTCCTCATGTGGCTCAGTGTCAGATTTTGTTTGATAATCGCTCCTGTGAAGCGCCTCGGGACGTTTTACTACATTAAAGGCGCTGGATAAATACAAGCTGTTGTTGGGAGGAATCAGAATAAAGGTGCCGCTGCTCTAGAAAGAAAAGAGTTGTATTTATGTTCAGCTCTTAGTTTCATCTCTCAGGAACACCTTCACGTAGAATGTGTTATTTCAGTGCTGTAATGGTTGTTATGTAGGTAACTGCACCATTTCCTAAGCTCCCACAAGACAGCAATGACAAGAATGTCCAGTTGATCTGTTTTTGGTGGTGTTGGTTGAGAGAGGAATGTTAGTTGGGACTTCTAACATACTCAGTGGGTAGGTTTTCATCCAGGAGACTGAATGGGTTTTTGTTTCTTCCTGAACTTTGTAGCGATTGTTTGCAGCTGGGCCACTTCAGAGAGGTTTAAGAGTCAACCCTGTAGTGTGGGACTGGAGTCACGTGTAGGCACTGACCGGGTCTAGGCGCAGGTTCCCTGCCCTGAAGAACATCAGTGAATCGACAATCTGCCAGCTTTCACGGTCATTTTCCTGGTGCCAGCCCACAACTTACCAGTTATTTCATTCAGTTCCACAGCTCGCCATTGTGGGGTTTGAACCCACTGCCTCTGGGGTGCCAATCCAGCGCCATAGCCAGGAGATGTTCCTGATATTTATTCGGTATTTCTGATTGTCTCACCCATGTGCACACACAGGCTTTTAGTGAGGTCAGGAATATTTGTGCTGCAACACACTCCATTCACACATCCAGGCTCAAAGTACTCGGGACTAAACGGGTAGAAAGCACCAATACTCCTTCGGGTCCAAGGTCTGCCAACATTACACCTCAATTGCTGTGTAGTGTCCCTTTAAATCACAGTGGGGGTGAAGCGGGGTGTGGCATGGACAGATGTACCCAGCTTCCCCCACGGGCATGTCGAGGGATGTTTCCGGACTTCCCTGACAATTCCACTGGTTAGACCCTCAGCAGAATTCATGCCAGCTGAGAGGTTGTAGAAGTTCCACTGCAGCTGTTAGAAAGGCACCAAATCTTGCTAGACTAGGGTCATCGATTGCAGATAGTCGGCAAGGGCAAAGGCCCTTGCTCATGTAAAACTCCTGCTTGAACCGTGAAATGACCCCAGTCCCCAGAATTTACAACGGGTCTATGGCTTGTGTGTAATGCAGATTACACTTGCACCAGCAGAGTATTCCCCCAAATATCAGGGCAGGTACAGCCCGGGTTAGATACAGAGTCAAGCTCCCTCTACACTGTCCCATCAAACACTCCCAGGGCAGGTACAGCACGGGTTAGATACAGAGTAAAGCTCCCTCTACACTGTCCCATCAAACACTCCCAGGGCAGGTACAGCATGGGTTAGATACAGAGTAAAGCTCCCTCTACACTGTCCCATCAAACACTCCCAGGGCAGGTACAGCACGGGTTAGATACAGAGTAAAGCTCCCTCTACACTGTCCCATCAAACACTTCCAGGGCAGGTACAGCATGGGTTAGATAAAGAGTAATGCTCCCTCTACACTGTCCCATCAAACACTCCCAGGGCAGGTACAGCATGGGTTAGATACAGAGTAAAGCTCCCTCTACACTGTCCCATCAAACACTCCCAGGGCAGGTACAGCATGGGTTAGATAAAGAGTAATGCTCCCTCTACACTGTCCCATCAAACACTCCCAGGGCAGGTACAGCCCATGTTAGATACAGAGTAAAGCTCTCTCTACACTGTCCCCATCAAACACTCCCAGGGCAGGTACAGCACGGGTTAGATACAGAGTAAAACTCCCTCTACACTGTCCCATCAAACACTCCCAGGGCAGGTACAGCATGGGTTAGATAAAGAGTAAAGCTCCCTCTACACTGTCCCATCAAACACTCCCAGGGCAGGTACAGCCCATGTTAGATACAGAGTAAAGCTCTCTCTACACTGTCCCCATCAAACACTCCCAGGGCAGGTACAGCACGGGTTAGATACAGAGTAAAGCTCCCTCTACACTGTCCCATCAAACACTCCCAGGGCAGGTACAGCCCGGGTTAGATAGAGAGCAAAGCTCCCTCTATACTGTCCCCATCAAACACTCCCAAGGCAGGTACAGCCTGGGTTAGATACAGAGTAAAGCTCCCTCTACACTGTCCCATCAAACACTCCCAGGGCAGGTAAAGCCCGGGTTAGATACAGAGTAAAGCTCCCTCTGGACTGTCCCATCAAACACTCCCAAGGCAGGTACAGCCCGGGTTAGATACAGAGTAAAGCTCCCTCTACACTGTCCCATCAAACACTCCCAGGGCAGGTAAAGCCTGGGTTAGATACAGAGTAAAGCTCCCTCTACACTGTCCCATCAAACACTCCCAGGGCAGGCACAGCCCGGGTTAGATACAGAGTAAAGCTCCCTCTACATTGTCCCATCAAACACTCCCAGGGCAGGTACAGAACGGCTTAGATACAGACAAAAGGTCCTTTATGCATCCTGATAACATCCCGGCTGTAGTGCTGAAGACCTGTGCTCCAGAACCGGTCATACCCAAAGTTAAGCTGTTCCATTGCAGTTACAACGCTGGCATCTACCTGACAATATGGAAAATTGCCCAGGTATGTCCTGTCCACAAAAAGCAGGACAAATCCAACCCGACCAATTACCTACATCAGCCTACTCTCAATCTTCAGCAAAGTGATGGAAGGTGTCATCGACAGTGCTATCAAGTGGCATTTACTCACCAATAACCTGCTCACTGATGCTCAGTTTGGGTTCCGCCAAGACCACTCGGCTCCAGACCTCTTACAGCCTTGGTCCAAACATGGACTAAGGAGCTGAATTCCAGAGGTGAGGTGAGAGAGACTGCCCTTGACACCAAGGCAGCATTTGACTGAGTGTGGCATCAAGGAGCCCTAGTAAAACTGAAGTCAGTGGGAATCGAGGGTAAAACTCTCCACTGGCTGGAGTCATACCTAGCACAAAGGAAGATGGTTGTGGTGGTTGGAGACCAATCATCTCAGCCTCAGAGCTGCAGGAGTTCCTCAAGGCAGTGTCCTAGGCCCAACCATCTTCAGCTGCTTCATCAATCACCTTCCCTTCAGCATAAGGTCAGAAATGGGGATGTTCGCTGATGACTGCACAGTGATCAGCTCCATTAGCAACTCCTCAGATAATGAAGCAGTCAGCATCCAGGCTTGGTCTGTTAAGTGGCAGGTAACATTCACATAAACAAGTGCCAGGCAATGACCATCTCCAACAAGAGAGTCTAACCACCTACCCTTGACATTCATTGGTATTACCATTATCAAATCCGCCACCATCAACATCCTGGGTATCATCATTGACCGGAAACTTAAATGGACCAGCCACATAAATACTGTGGCTACTAGAGCAGATGTAGAGGCTGGACATTCGGCAGCGTGTGGCTCACCTCTTGACTCCCCAAAGCCTCTTCACCACCATCAAAACACAAGTCAGGAGTGTGATGGAATACTCTCCACTTGCTTGGATGAGTGAAGCTCCAACAAAACTCAAGCCCAACACCATCCAGGACAAAGCAGACAGTTTTTTTTAATTTGTTTGTGGGATGTGGGTGTCGCTGGCAAGGCCAGCATTTATTGCCCATCCCTAATTGCCCTGGAGAAGGTGGTGGTGAGCCGTCTTCTTGAACCGCTGCAGTCCGTGTGGTGAAGGTGCTCCCACAGTGCTGTTAGGTAGGCAGTTCCAGGATTTTGACCCAGCGACGATGAAGGATCTGCGATATATTTCCAAGTCAGAACAGTGTGTGACTTGGAGGGGAACTTGGAGGTGGTGGTGTTCCCATGCGCCTGCTGCCCTTGTCCTTCTAGGTGGAAGAGGTCGCGGGTTTGGGAGGTGCTGCCGAAGAAGCCTTGGCGAGTTGCTGCAGTGCATCTTGTAGATGGTACACACTGCAGCCACGGTACACCGGTGGTGGAGGGAGTGGATGTTTAATGTGGTAGATGGGGTGCCAATCGCAGCTTACCACCTTCTCAAGGCAATTAGGGACGGGCAATAAATGCCGGCCTTGCCAGCGACGCCCACATCCCAAGAATGAATATAAAAGAACACGCCCAAGGCAGGAATATAGTAAAACTCCTTCACCAACAGTGTACCTCAGCATCAATCCCTCAAGAGGTTATTCTTCTACACTACTCTGGCATTTTCCCCACACCAGCCATCCAGTCGCTTTTTTGAGTGAGACTGTTGATTTATTGCCAATTAGTGCTGAATTGGGAATGTTTTTGTGCCATGTGTCCAAGCTCACTGGGAATTGGGCCGAGACTGTCTAACCTCGTATCACCACCAGACCGAGGAGACTTTCATCTCAGGCGTGAGCTGGGTTTGAACGCAGCTCCGAGAGGGGAAAGGCTGGAGTCTAACCCATTGCACCACTCAGCAAGAACTTGAAAGGGTTAAAATTGCATGATTTGGGATGGGGTCCACCTCAGCCTGTTTACGTCATCACTTTTCCATATCACTCCAGTGAGATGAGGGCTAATGGGATTTAAACGGTGCCACATGTGCTATCAGGAGGAGGAATTCAGACATTGAAGGGTATTTACCACGTCACTGGGTCTGAGTCTGAGCACAGCAATCACTGGCGAACGCTACCTACTTGTACTTTCAGCTTGTATTAACAAGAGTTGAGTTAGACGCTGGTTAGCCAGTGAGGCCCATATTAACCCTTTAACCATGAGCAAGTTTAACAAATTACACATGAGCTGGCTCCAGTAAGAGGGGCACATGAGCATTAAATCACCCACCCCACTCATTGTTCGTACCCTACCCCCAGTTGTCAGAATTCCCTCTGCACTGAAGGTGCTGTCCAGGCTAGTGCACGTGTTGTAATCTGGATCATTGTCACTCCGAGCTCTGCATCAAAACCAGTTTGAATCTCGGAGTGTGTAATCACCCATTGCCTGAACCTGTAACTACAGACCTGTCAGTGAAGTAAGAAAGAACTTGCATTTATATAGCGCCTTTTACAACCCCAGGACATCCCAAAGCGCTTTGCAGCCAATGAAGTATTTTTGAAGTGTAGTCACTGTTGTAATGTAGGAAATGCAGCAGCCAATTTGCGCACAGCAAGCTCCCACAAACAGCAATGTGATAATGACCAGATAATCTGTTTTTTAATGATGTTGGTTGAGGGATAAATATTGGTCCAGGACATCAGGGAGAACTCACCTACTCTTCTTCAAAATAGTGCCGTGGGATCTTTTACATCCACCTGAATGGGCAGATGGGGCCTCGGTTTAATGTCTCATCCAAAAGACAGTGCGGCGCTCCCTCAGTACTGCCCCTCCGACAGTGCGGCGCTCCCTCAGTACTGCCCCTCCGACAGTGCGGCACTCCCTTAGTACTGCCCCTCCGACAGTGCAGCGCTCCCTCAGTACTGTCCCCCCGACAGTGCGGCGCTCCCTCAGTACTGTCCCCCCGACAGTGCGGCGCTCCCTCAGTACTGTCCCCCCGACAGTGCAACGCTCCCTCAGTACCACCCCTCCGACAGTGCAGCACTCCCTCAGTACTGCCCCCTCCGACAGTGCAGCACTCCCTCAATACTGCCCCTCCGACCATGGAGCGCTCTCTCAATACTGCCCCTCCGACTTTGCAGCGCTCCCTCAGTACTGCCCCTCCAACCGTGCAGCGCTCCCTCAGTACTCCCCCTCCGACAGTGCAGCACTCCCTCAGTACTGCCCCTCCAACAGTGCGGCACTCCCTCAGTACTGCCCCTCCGACAGTGCAGCACTCCCTCAGTACTGCCCCTCCGACAGCGCGGCGCTTCCTCAGTACTGCCCCTCCGACAGTGCAGCGCTCCCTCAGTACTGCCCCTCCGACAGTGCAGCACTCCCTCAGTACTGCCCCTCCGACAGCGCGGCGCTTCCTCAGTACTGCCCCTCCGACAGTGCGTGGAGCTCAGTACTGCCCCTCCGACAGTGCAGCGCTCCCTCAGTACTGGCACCGGAACTGTCAGCCTGTATAATGTGTTCAAGTCTCTGGAGTGGAACTTAAACCCACGACCTTCAGACTCCGAGGCAAGAGTGCTCCCAGAGTACTGCAGTCCCCTCCATTAACCAGGGCTCGTGTGGGCTCTCCAGCACCTGCAAACTCACGCCCGCACTTTGGGTTTCCTGGCACTGAATCCCCTCCCTTGCTCCTTCATCATCGGCCAAAGCTGCTACTGGGCTGAAATGCCTATTGAAGTTCTCCAAAGGTTTTGAATATTGTTGTCCCCCTATTATGATGCTCCCCTTTAATTGCCCCATCCCATTAACTTTCACTTACACACAACTTTCCGCTCCCCCCACTCCCTACACAGTCCTAATCTGCACTTGTGCTAACGAGCTGACCCAGGAAAATTGAGCACAAACAGCGCCTTCAAAACCCAGGGACAGCCATTTCAGTTAACGACAAAAGAGGGAGGTCTTGGATAAAAGGACCAAGAGATAGATGGGAGAGAGAGAGAGAGAGAGTCAGAGAGAGAGAAAGACTGTCGGAGCGAGTCAGAGAGAGAGAGAGTGAGAGAGTCAGAGAGAGAGAGTCAGTGAGAGAGAGTCAGAGAGAGAGAAAGACTGTCGGAGCGAGTCAGAGTGAGAGAGTCAGAGAGAGAGAGTCAGTGTGAGAGAGTCAGAGAGCGAAAGAAAGACTGTCAGGGAGAGAGAGAGAGAGAGAGAGAGAAAGACTGTCGGAGCGAGTCAGAGAGAGAGAGTCAGAGAGAGAGAGTCAGTGAGAGAGAGTCAGAGAGCGAAAGAAAGACTGTCAGGGAGAGAGAGAGAGAGAGAGAGAAAGACTGTCGGAGCGAGTCAGAGAGAGAGAGTGAGAGAGTCAGAGAGAGAGAGAGTCAGTGAGAGAGAGTCAGAGCGAAAGAAAGACTGTCAGGGAGAGAGAGAGAGAGAGAGAGAGTCTGAAAGAGACACCGAGTGAGAGAGACCGACAGATAGAGCGACAGACAGAAAGAGAGAGACAGAGAAAGAGATAGATGACAGATAACAAGAGGTAAAATAAATTATATAGAGAGCGATCAGGCAGATAGCAGCAGAGATTAATTTGCAGCAGGGAATTGGCTGGGACTGCCCCTTTAATGAACGCACTCTGGTATTATGCCCCTCCCTCTCTGGTGGTAATTTCAGAGGGGTAATAAGAGAGACAATCTGGGGGTTATTAGAGTTCAGCAGTGGCTGGTTGTGGCAGTGGTGTGTGTGCCCCCTGGTGTAGTGCTGCTGCACACCTCCCTCCCTCCTCTCTCTCTCTCACTCCCTCCCCCTATTTACATCACCGACTGCAGTGAGGATACAGGAGCAGCTCGCAGACACTGTCTGTGCTGGGCTGCCATAGGAGGAGACTGCAAACAGTGTACATTCCAGACATCCAGGAGAGAGCGAGAGGCCGGCATATCCGTGAAAGGCCTCCAGGACTGGGAATGATGATCAATAAGGTTGAGGCACAGTGACTCCTGTGTCATTACAGAGCGGCTGACTGTGGTACCCAGAGAGAGAGAGAGAGGCTCCATTTTACGATGCTGTTTCCCTGGATTTAATGTGACAAGCCTTGTGCTTCACCTTGCTGAGTGCTGGAGGTTTTATTTATTGTCAGTTTTTGTTGTTTGAAGATGTGATAATGAGGAGAGCCCAGTAGTTTCTCTCTCCTCTCCACCACACTGCAGTGTACTGTGGGTAGTCAGAGTCTGCAGTGCAGGGGAGACATCTTGTCACTGGCTGCTGCTGGCTTCGGCCTAGCTGAGCAGGCGCCTCGCCTGGCCTGCTTTGCCCCATCAAGTGCCAAGCGTCGTCAGGGAAGGGTGGACCGAACAGGAAGAGTGGCTCGTGAGAGTACAAAGCCGGTGTCACGAGCAGCACCTTGGACAGCATGCCAGAGATAGGTCCATCAGCTGAGGTCACGCCGAACTCCAAGGAGATGCCAAGTGTACTGGATGAGATCTAAAAGCTCGGAGCCTTCTCTCCCTCGTAACTGGTTTAGGGAAGGCTGGAGAGGCTGTGATGTGAACAGGCCCTGGACGAGTTGCCGCAGAGATCCCCAACAGTGCAGGTGTTCAGCCGAGACTGCCCGACAGGCAGATCTATAAATTCCACAGGAGTGCCAGACCCTGACAGAAGATGCCACTGGTTGACTTTTTTTGTGAGACGTGCTCTAAGCCGTGGCTGGTAGCCTGGTGGGATCAGGTAGGACTCTGCTTCTCTACTTCATCTATTCGCCATTTCACTCGCTTTCATCGGGCCACCTCCTTCTGTCACAGGACTGGTGAGCAAGTTCCAGACTTTCCCCTGACTTTCTGATTGTAATTTGTCCCCCTCCTGCCACTGATTAAAACTTGCCAGAAGTGTGTGTGGTGGATTTGATCTTGGGGCAGGACTGTGCTCAGTCCCATCACCTTCCTCCGCCGCCTGGGATCGAGAACCAATTCTGCTTTTAAATTATAAGTTGCTGCAGGTGCTCCCATTATCTCATTATTGTCAGAGTTCGCAAACCTTCCTGGACTTGTGTCTTTGTTCCCCACCACGGAGGCTCGGGGTGGGTAGGGGTGTCACAGAAACTGGGAAATGGAAAGATAACCTTCACAGTGCTGAAGCACAGTCTGTAATTCCCTCCAGCTGGCCATAAAGCTCAGCAGTGCCCTCCTGTTCCACACACTGGCCTGACTGGTGAGGGGGTGAAGGCAGCTGTCCATCCGGTGCCAGGCTGGCTTCCAGTACACCCGACAGCTGGTGCTCAGTGGGTGAATACACTGCCCCCAGAGAGGCACGGATCCATCCCCAGCCTCCACTCAGTTAACTGACCCCAGTCTGTGTCACCCTCGGTTAGGGAAGGAATACGCTCCTGAGAAGCGCCTTGGGATGTTTTACTACATTAAAGCTGCGATATAAATGCAGGTGGTTGTTGTTGTTGATGTGCAGCATGTGTGGGCGTTACGAGAGGGCAGGATCAGGCTGGAATGTGATGCCCCCATGGTCCAATAGCCGAGCAGTACTCGGTGTCTGGACTCATGGCCAGGAGGGTGAGCCAGGAGCTGGTGCCCAGACTCACTGCTTTCAGGAGAGGTGGGGGGAAAAGTACCTAATATATACATTGATATTTATATGGCTACAAGTATGTAAAAGTTTGAGATTTTTCATGATTCAAGTGTCAGACTTTGTCACATTCAAATATCTGTAATAATTTAAAAAGGAATTATGAAAGCTAGTTATTTCTGGCTGGTTACTTCTGACCTCTGATTGACCTCTGGATCTGTCCACAGGCTGTTGGCCTCAAATTCATAAAATCATGGAATGGTACAGCACAGAAGGAGGCCATTCGGCCCATCATGCCTGTGCCGGCTCAGAACAAGCTCTCCAATTAATCCCACTCCCCCCTGCTCTTTCCCCACAGCCCTGCAATTATCGCCCCTTCAAGTATTTATTCGATTCCCTTTTGAAAGTTACTATTGAATCTGCTTCCACCGCCCTTTCAGGCAGCGCGTTCCAGATCACAACAACTCGCTGTGCAAAAAATTCTCCTCATCTCCCCTCTGGATCTTTCACCAATCACCTTCAATCTGTGTCCTCTGGTTACCGACCCTCTGCCACTGGAAGCAGTTTCTCCCGATCTGCTCGATCAAAACCTCATCATTGATGTCAGGAAGCAACAAAATGAGACCCTGGGCTCCCGAGGACACGGCAGATTACACACAACATTTACCAGCAGGCTGGGCTCGTGTGGAGCATAAACACTGGCCTGGACCTGTTGGGCCGAATGGCCTGTTTCTGTGCTGTAAATTGTGGAATAATACATTTGTTGGTCACATGGTGTATCACTGCCGTCCCTGTAAACAACGCACGCTCCAACTTACTGTCAGCCTCTCCACCCAGCTCCACTCACTGGTTCACACTCTGAACTGAATGTGGTTCAACCACTTCTGTTCACACAGAGGGTGCACAACAGCAAGTGATCCAACCCGGCTAACTCAACCCAACCCGGCCCGGCCCCACACACCCCAGCCCGGCCTGGCCCAGCCTGGCCCCACACACCCCAGCCCAGCCCGGCCCCACACACCCCAGCCTGGCCCAGCCCGGCCCCACACACCCCAGCCCGGCCTGGCCCAGCCCGGCCCCACACACCCCAGCTCGGCCCCACACACCCCAGCCCAGCCTGGCCCAGCCCGGCCCCACACACCCCGGCCCGGCCCGGCCCGACCCCACACACCCCGGCCCGGCCCGGCCTCACACACCCCAACTCAGCTCAGCCTAGCCCCACACAGCTCAGCCTGGCCCGGCCCAGCCCCACACACCCCAGCCCGGCACGGCCCCACACACCCTGGCCCAGCCCGGCCCCACACACCCCAGCTCGGCCCGGCCCCACACACCCCAGCCCAGCCTGGCCCAGCCCGGCCCCACACACCCCAGCCCGGCACAGCCCCACACACCCCGGCCCGACCCCACACACCCCGGCCCGGCCCGGCCTCACACACTCCAACTCAGCTCAGCCTAGCCCCACACAGCTCAGCCTGGCCCGGCCCAGCCCCACACACCCCAACCCACCTCAGCCCAGCCTGGCCTGGCCCAACCCAGCCCAGCCCGGTCCAGCCCAGCCCAGCCCCAAACACCCCAACCCACCTCAGCCCGGCCTGGCCCGGCCCGGCCAAACCCAGCCTAGCCCGGCCTAGCCCAGCCCAGCCCCACACAGCCCAGTCCAGCCCAACCCAGCTCGCTTCCTCAAACAGTCTCAGATTGATGAAAGCATCTGGCTATTGTCTTGTACTTTGATCCCTTTTTATGTTCATGGTGCTATATCAATGCAAGTTGTTGTTGTAATGTGCTGTTATCTCATGTGGAAGGGTCTCCGTCAGTGTATATGATGTGTTCATGAGCCTCTCCCAGATGTTTAAGATGACCTTTAGAAGACCCTCCGATTGTAATGATAATGATTTGTGGTTGAGGTGACTGGGTAACTCAGTATATCGAGTAGCGACCTTTCCTTTTTCCTAATTCCGCCTCCTGTCCTGGCTTTGGTTCTATGGGTGCTGGGCACCACCCTGTACCCCATCCAGGTGCCCATTCTTCACGTGCTAGTCTAGACAGTGAGTGTGGGTAGCCTGTTTGACTAGGGGGGGCATCATCTGACATCAATATCAAATTCAACTTGGAGGGTATAACATGGTAGCCATTACTGAGACATGGCTGCAAGGCGGTCAGGACTGAGAACTAAATATGCCAGGTTATAGGGAAAATGGCAGAGGGGGAGGAGTAGCCTTAGTGATTGAGGATGAAATCACTTCAATGATAAGAGAGGATATAAAGAGAGGTAAGCAGGCAATGGAGATTTTATGGGTAGAATTAAGAAATAGGAAAGGATTTCAGACTGTAGTGGGAGTTGTGTTAGGCCCCCTGGTAGCAGCTGTGAAGTGCTAGATTGTATAAATGCAGAGATTAGACAAGCGTGTAGAAAAGGCAGAGTGGTTTCAATGGGCGATTTTAACTTTCATATAGATCGGGATAGGCAGACTAGCACCTGTCAGAAAGGTAGTGAATTTCTTCAGTGTGTCCGGGATAGTTTTCTGCAACAATATGTACTCGAGGCAACAAGGGGGCAAACCATATTAGATTTAGTAATGAGCAATGAGCCAGATTTAGTTAACAGCCTAACGGTGCGTGAACATTTATCTAATAGCGATCATAGTTCCACCTAGTTTTTGAAAGGGAGAAACGCGAAACAGCTACTAAGGTTCTAGATTTGGGTAAAGGCTGACTTCAATGGGATGAGACAGAGACTGTCCACAGTAAACTGGGCAAATCTGTTAATAGGTAAAATGAAAGAAGATCAGTGGGAGGTGTTCAAAAAAGAATTTAAGGTGATACAGAACCAGTTTATACCCTGAGGGGCAAGAGCTCGACTTGCCAATAAAACACCCATGGACAACTAAAGAGGTAAGAGACAGCATAAAACTAAAAGAAAAAGCAGACAAAATGTGAAAAATAGCACAGATCCTGGCGAATGGGAAAGATACAAAGAACATCAAAAGGTCACAAAACAGGGAATATGAAAAGAAACTTGCAAGGGATATCAAAATCAACACACAGGATTTTTACAATTATATTAGGAAAATGCGAGTGGTCAGGAGCAATGTGGGCCCCTTGAAACCTGATATTGGTGATATTGTCAATGATAAGGAAATGGCGGACCTGTTGAATAATTACTTTGCGCCAGTATTTACAGTACAAGAAGAGGATAGCATACCAGAAATCCCAAGGAAACTAATATTGAATCGGGGACAGGGACTCAATAAAATGAATGTAAGTAAAATAACAGTAATGAAGGAAATAATGGCACTAAAGAGTGACAAATCCCCAGGACCAGACGGTTTCCATCCCAGGGTGTTAAAGGAAGTAGGTGAGCACATTGTTGATGCCCTAACTATAATCTTCCAAAGTTCTCTCGATTCAGGAACCATTCCTTTAGATTGGAAAATTGCACAGGTCACTCCGCTATTTAAAAAAGGCGGAGCGGGAAACCAGGGAATTCTAGACCAGTTAACATCTGTTGTCGGCAAATTGCTCGAGTTTTTAATTAAGGACAGGGTGAGTGAACACCATGAACATTTTCAGTTGATCAGCGAGAGCCAGCATGGATTTGTGAAAGGCAGGTCAGCCTGATGAAACTGATTGAATTTTTTGAGGAGGTGACCAAAGTAATGGACAGGGGAATGTCTATGGATGTTATTTATATGGACTTCCAGAAGGCATTTGATAAAGTCCCTCATAAGAGACTGTTATCTAAGATAGAAGCCCACGGAATTGGAAGCAAATTATTGACCTGGTTAGGAAATTGACTGAGCGGCAGGAGACAGAGAGTAGGGATAATGGGTAGGTACTCTAATTGGCACATCCAGTCGTGAATGGTGGTGGACAATTAAACAACTAATGGGAGGAGGAGGCTCCGTGAATATCCCCATCCTCTGATGGCGGAGCCCAGCACGCAAGTGCAGAAGACAAGGCTGAAGCATTTGTAACCACCTACAGCCAGAAGTGCCGAGTGGATGATCTATATCGATCTCCTCCTGAGGTCCCCACCTTCACAGAAGCCAGTCTTCAGCCAATTCGATTCACTCCACGTGGTATCAAGAAATGGCTAAGCGCACTGGATACAGCAAAGGCTGTGGACCCTGACAACATCCCGGCTATCGTGCTGAAGACTTGTGCTCCAGAACTAGCCGCGCCTCTAGCCAAGCTGTTCCAGTACAGCTACAACACTGGCATCTATCCGACAATGTGGAAAACTGCCCAGGTATGTCCTGTCCACAAAAAGCAGGGCAAATCCAATCCAGCCAATTACTGCCCCATCAGTCTACTCTCAATCATCAGCAAAGTGATGGAAGGTGTCGTCGACAGTGCTTTCAAGCAGCACTTACTCACCAATAACCTGCTCACCAATGCCCAGTCTGGGTTCCGTCAGGACCACTCGGCTCCTGACCTCATTACAGCCTTGGTCCAAACATGGACAAAAGGGCTGAATTCCAGAGGTGAGGTGAGAGTGACTGCCCTTGACACCAAGGCAGCATTTGACTTGAGTGTGGCATCAAGGAGCCTTAGTAAAATTGAAGTCAATGGGATCAGGGGAAAACTCTCCACTGGTTGGAGTCATACCTAGCACAAAGGAAGATGGTTGTGGTGGTTGAAGGTCAATCATCACAGCCCCAGGACATCGCTGCAGGAGTTCCTCAGGGCAGTGTCCTAGGCCCAACCATCTTCAGCTGCTTCATCAATGACCTTCCCTCCATCATAAGGTCAGAAGTGGGGATGTTCACTGATGAACACAGTGTTCAGTTCCATTTGCAACTTCTCATAATGAAGCAGTCCATGCCTGTATGCAGCAAGAGTTGGATGACATTCAGGTTTGGTCTGATAAGTGGCAAGTAACATTCGCGCCACACAAGTGCGAGGCAATGACTATCTCCAACAAGCGAGAGTCTAACCACCACCCCTTGACATTCAACAGCATTACCATCACCGAATCCCCCACCATCAACATCCTGGGGGTCACCATAGAGCAGAACCTTAACTGGACCAGCCACATAAATACTGAGGCTACAAGAGCAGGTCAGAGGCTAGGTATTCTGTGGCGAGTGTCTCACCTCCTGACTCCCCAAAGCCTTTCCACCATCTACAAGGCACAAGTCAGGAGTGTGATGGAATACTCTCCACTTGCCTGGATGAGTGCAGCTGCAACAACACTCAAGAAGCTCGACACCATCCAGGACAAAGCAGCTCGCTTGATTGGCACCCCATCCACCACCTTAAACATTCACTCCCTCCACCACCGGCGCACCATGGCTGCAGTGTGTACCATCTACAAGATGCACTGCAGCAACTTCTTCGGCAGCACCTCCCAAACCCGCGACCTCTACCACCTAGAAGGACAAGGGCAGCAGGCACATGGGAACACCACCACCTCCAAGTTCCCCTCCAAGTCACACACCATCCTGATTTGGAAATATATCGTCGTTCCTTCATCGTCGCTGTGTCAAAATCCTGGAACTCCCTCCCTAACAGCACTGTGGGAGTACCATCACCACACGGGACTGCAGCGGTTCAAGAAGGCGGCTCACCACCACCTTCTCCAGGGCAATTAGGGATGGGCAATAAATGCTGGCCTTGCCAGCGACACCCACATCCCAGGAATGAATAAAACAAAAAGATGGAGAGAAACTATTTCCGCTGGTTGGGGAGTCTAGGACTGGGGGCATCGTCTAAAAATTAGAGCCAGACCTTTCAGGAGTGAAATTAGGAAACACTTCTACACACAAAGGTGGTAGAAGTTTGGAACTCTCTTCCGCAAACGGCAATTGGTGCTGGATCAATTGTTAATTTTAAATCGGAGATTGATAGAATTTTGTTAACCAAAGGTATTAAGGGATACGGGGCCAAAGGCGGGTGGATGGAGTTAGGTCACAGAAAAGCCATGATCTCATTGAATGGTGCAACAGGCTCAAGGGGCTAAATGGTCTATTCCTGTTCCTATGTTCATGCACTGAATAGTGATCAGGAGAAGGATCCCTGCCTCTCCCTAACTCAGGTACTGAGGCCAATTGTTCAGTCCATACTGAGAACAGAGCTGGAAGCCGGGGCCTTGTGTAAAGCTCATCACAGCAGGCAGGGCATCCGTGTATCGAGCCACAGTGATTGGGAGGGGGCGTCCTGTCTATCTAGCCTTCTAAAGGCCGGCCTGTACCAGTGAGAGATTGTACCAAAACCCCAGCTAGTGCATTTCCCCACTGAGCCATCTAGGGATTTCCAGATGCTGACCTGTCACCTCTGACCTGTCACCTCTGACCTGTCTCCTCTGGGTCCTTGGTTGACGAGCCCAGACACACAGGTCTGTGACTTTTCTCTGGCACCTCTTGTGGTTCTCAGTCCATTCCACGGTGAGCGTGATGTCAGTGCAATGTTTCTTCAACATGTTACTACAGTTGTTTCTGCGGTGTAACGCTTTGAATTGGACCCAGGATGTACCTGCCCTGGAAGTACTCGATCTAGTCACCGGGACCCCCCTTACCCACGCCTTCTCTCCTTATAGTACTACCTCTTAACTTTAACTTTCAGACATGATTACCAAGTCTGAGATAAGTGTTAAGATTTCAAAATGCAAAATCTTATGGAATATTTGTTTGAAAAAATATTTTCATAATTTTAGAGGAGTAAGAAGCAAACTGTTACCATGGCAACAGCGTCGCCATCAAGATGAGAAGTAACTCCAGTTTAGTACTTTATCCTGTGTTGTAGTGTGTCATACAGTACCAGATGTGAGAGAATCGTTCCCTTTTACCCGCTGTGTGTACTGTACATGTACAGGAGCTGACACTGAGACACACACAGGCCGTACAGTATCAGATGTGAGAGAATCGTTCCCTTTTACCCGCTGTGTGTACTGTACATGTACAGGAGCTGACACTGAGACACACACAGGCCGTACAGTCCCAGACGGGAGTGAATCGTTCCCTTTTACCCGCTGTGTACTGTACATGTACAGGAGCTGACACTGAGACACACACAGACCATACAGTCCCAGACGGGAGAGAATCGTTCCCTTTTACCCGCTGTGTGTACTGTACATGTACAGGAGCTGACACTGAGACACACACGGGCCGTACAGTCCCAGACGGGAGAGAATCGTTCCCTTTTACCCGCTGTGTGTACTGTACATGTACAGGAGCTGACACTGAGACACACACGGGCCATACAGTCCCAGACAGAAGAGAATCATGCCCTTTTACCCGCTGTGTACTGTACATGTACAGGAGCTGACACTGAGACACACACGGACCGTACAGTCCCAGACGGGAGAAAATCGTTCCCTTTTACCCGCTGTGTGTACTGTACGTGTACAGGAGCTGACACTGAGACACACACAGACCGTATAGTCCCAGACGGGAGAGAATCGTTCCCTTTTACCCGCTGTGTAGCCAGTTTTTGGTGAAGGAGTTAACCCATTTCCTTCGCTGACTCTCTGGGGTATCAGTGACGTAGAATGTGGTTTTTTTTAAGGTATGTTTACATATTTGATAACATAATTTGACAGCTGGTAGATAAATATCTTTGGACAAACTGCTTTTTCCACTAGTTTATGGAAAATTATTGGCAGCTCAGTGTGGGAGAGACAGAGCTGGGGAAGGGAGAGAGAGAAGATTGGGAATGAGGGAAAGTGAGCGTGAGCGGAATGGAAGAGAGACAGAGTGCAATGTCAGCTAGAACACAAATTCCTACAACTTCCTTCAATTGAACCTTGGGAATACTGAATCCATGGTTTCCAGTGCTCTCCACAAACTCCACTCATCCACACGGATTCCATTCCCCTCCCTGGCTTCTCACTGAGGTTCAACAGGACAGTGTGCAACCTTGATGCTGATCTGTACCTCAAGCACCATATTAACTTACATCCACCTCCACAAGGGTGCTCCATCCACCCCTAGCCTAATCCCCCTCCACTGAAACCCACACCCAGACTTTCGGCACCTTCAGACTCAATTAGTATGACACCCTCCTGGCTGACTTCCTTTCTCCATTCTCCATGTCGCACTCACCCACCACCCCTGTCCTCGCAGGCACTGGCTCCCCATCTGTAAATTTGGTTTACACTGTATAATTTTACAAGCGTGTAGGGGTATGAGACCCCTTAGTGAAAACTGAAGTATCTGTAAGATGCCTACCGTACCATGGTTTTTTTCTTGAATTTAAGGGGAATAGACGGGACGGGGATCAGTGGCAGATAGCTATTAGGTAAATACAGGGGATGGTTGTTTGTGGGGGGTCAGAAATTATTGCTCATTTCTTCAAGAGGATACTACAAGCAAGCTGGAAGTATCCAAGTGCGGACGCCAGCAGTCTTTTTGCTGCTGCACTCCAAACCAATTTCGCTACCCCTCCTTTAGTTCTGAGTGGAGGAACTTATAATTAATGATATTAAAACGGAACACGTGGTTTGGATGAGAGAAAATTATCAAGCTTTATTAACTAAAAGAAACTACAATCACAATATCAAACTATCCCACACGAACACAGTAAAATTGTAAAACTATATATCAAGGGGGTACACACGGCAAAAGCGAGGGGTACAATGACTACAATGTTATTTAAACAATCTTAGCAATTCCCTTAAATCACCATCCCCCCTTAACTCCTGCTAGGTTGCCTTGTTGAGAGTCAGAAAATCTCTGCTCACATGGTCCAGCGAAGAGAGAGAGAGAGAGAGAGAGAGAGAGAGCTCACCTTATCATCCCAGGAAGTCAAGAGAGAGAGCTGGCTTCAGCATCTATCTTTATACCTGGTGAGCCCCCCTGCCGTTCTGCCTTGCAAGGGCTGTGTGCAAAATTAACCCCAAAGCTGTGATAGGCTAACTCAAAGTGGTTAGATTGAGTTAATGTGATTTTCAGAGCTCCCTGTGCTGAAACAAAAGGGAGATACATCTGCTCCATTGTCCAGTACTGGGTGTCTTAAAAATCCTTTCAAATGTTAACGCTTCCCATTTAAGATACAAAAAGTCACTTCTGCAGTTTAGATGTCCTTTGGATCCACTCGACATACAAACAAATGCTAATAGCATTCAATTGCTTTGTAAACAAAGCATTGTCCTTTGTCTTCATTGAACCTTACTTCCAGACACAGAAAGCTGCATTCCAAACCTCTTTTGTCCTTCGGCCATGTGGTGTGACAGCCATTTTATCTTTGGAAACTTAAAAGCACCTCGCTCAGGGATCCTTTAATCAAAAAAAAATGAATCTTCATAACTGTAAATTATTGCGAATTCTTACACATCCCACCAGTGTATGAAATTTAAAATCCTTGACCTAATCACCAAATCCCACGCTGTATTGACTGCCCCTGACCTCTGCAACCTCCCACTCCCTTCGATCTTCTGAATGTGGTCCTCTGTGCATCCACTCTCCTGCCCCACCACCCTTCGTGTGCCACTGTACATATTCCCCCCAGTTTTCTCCTGTTCTCCCCTGTGGGCACTGGCCACGTTGAGTTTGGTCCCACGGACTCCAGACTTCCTCTGGAGGCAGAGAATGGGGGCCACGGCTGAACCCAACCTGTCCTCACCAACATGCACAGAGGGGCACTGGGCACAACTGTTTCTCCCTGATCCAGCAACGCCGAGGCCAGTTGCAGTCCTTGCTGCTGGCTGACTGAGATCAGCGAATACAGACGGTGCGGGACGGAGCCGGGGGGGCTTGCTCATTGAATGAACACCATCAGCTGCCAGAGCAACTTCAGTTCACTTTGTTTTAAATAGGAAGGATGAGGCCTTGGAGAGGGTGCCGAGGACATTTACTAGAATGGTACCAGGGATGAGGGACTTATGTTACGTGGAGAGACTGGAGAAGTTGGGGTTGTTCTCCTTAAAGCAGAGAAGGCTAAGGGGGTGATTTAATAGAGGTGTTCAAAATTATGAATGGTTCTGATAGAGTAAAGAAGGAGAAACTGTTTCCAATGGTAGAAGGGTCGGTAACCAGAGGACACAGATTTAAGATCATTGGCAAAAGAGCCAGAGGGGAGATGAGGAGAATTTTTTTACGCAGCGAGTTGTTGTGATAGAAACATAGAAGATAGGAGCAGGAGTAGGCCATTCGGCCCCTCGAGCCTGCTCCGCCATTCAACGAGATCATGGCTGATCATCCAAATTCAGTACCCTGTCCCTGCTTTCTCCCCATATCCCTTGATCCCTTTAGCCTTAAGAAATATATCCAACTCCTTCTTGAATATATTTAATGAATTGGCCTCCACTGCCTTCTGTGGTAGAGAATTCCACAGGTTCACCACTCTCTGGGTGAAGAAATTCCATTTAGGACTGAGATGAGGAGGAATTTCTTCACCCAGAGAGTGGTGAACCTGTGGAATTCTCTACCACAGAGGGCGGTGGAGGCCAGTTCATTAAATATATTCAAGAAGGAGTTGGATATATTTCTTAAGGCTAAAGGGATCAAGGGATATGGGGTACTGAATTTAGATGATCAGCCATGATCTCGTTGAATGGTGGAGCAGGCTCGAGGGGCCGAATGGCTGCCTGAAATGGTGGTGGAAGCAGATTCAATAGTAACTTTCAAAAGGGAATTGGATAAATACTTCAAAAGGAAAGAAAATTTTCAGGGCTATGGGAAAAGAGCAGGGGAGTGGGACTAATTGGATAGCTCTACCAAAGAGCCGGCACAGGCACGATGGGCCGAATGGCCTCCTTCTGTGCTGTATGAATCTATGAAACAAGAAATGCCAAATATCCCATCATAGGCCAGTTGGTGCGAGTCTCAGTTTTGCGTCTCTGTACGATGGATCCGGCTGACAATGCAGGAGCCAAGCTTGGTGTTGTCGGCAGGGAACCTTGAGGGAGAGCCTGTCTGTGTGGTGAGGAGCCGGGAGACTCACTCTGGCAGTGCTGCTATCTCCAGGTTCTGGTGCTGCACATGGGACCATACCTCGGCCCTAGGACTCGCAGATGCAGTTCCCATGGAGATTTTGCAGTTGCTATAGCAATTTTCCCCTTGACTCAATTGGCTGTCAGCATTGTCCCAGCCTCCCGCGTCAGCACAGGGAGAGCCAGGTAGGATTTTAACCGCACAGAACATGCCGTTCCCATGTACAGTCCAACTGAAATAATCTGGAGCGTCAAGAACTGCTTCACACTGTGTCCCCACTGTCTGCAAATTCATGGGACGGGAGCGGGATTTACAGGGACCGATTGTAACCTGATCGTCATGCCTCGTGATCACAAGGGTCACTAAACATCAGCAGTAACTGTGTTTGACATGGTCTGTGGGTACATGACGTAGGATTTTACACCCTTCAGTTGGCACTACCCTGCAGAGGGCACTGACTGTTCTCTGATGCTGGGCAGCGTCTGACCAGTGAGCTCAGTACTGTACACGCGGAGAGTGTTATCGGGAGTAAAGGGGGAATATACTCCTCAGTATATTCCTGAGGTCTGGTGCCCATTCGCAGATGGATCAGGTTTGATTAGAAGTGTCTGGCCCTGATTACGACAGATTGCGGCTCCAACTTTGGACCTTTAGAACAAGCTCCCAGATTCAAAGTTGAATCCCAGATGGAAGTGATTATGTCTGAATTCCACTGGCCCTCCACCCCCTAGTCCTCCTCGTTATAGCAAAACTGTCAAACATCAGCAGTAACTGCATTTGGCACGCTCTGTGGGTCCATGACGTAGGATTTTGCACCCTTCAGTTTGCCACTACCCTCCAGAGGGCACTGACTGTTCTCTGATGCTGGGCAGCGTCTAACCAGTCTGAGTGTGTGAATCACATCGGAAGGGATCACGTTGGGTCTGATGTAGAGCCGGGAAGAAGTGGGATCGGGTTTTCATTCAGCATCAGGATCTGGTCCCAGGTTCAGCACAGCCAGCAGCGAGAGGAGTGTGTCGGAGGAGTCAGCTTTTCAGAATTCGACTGAATTGCCACTCTGATCTCCCACCCGGACTGCCTGTGACCGAGCTCGGCACAGCTGGCTTCAGGACTCTGACAACACCTGACACTGGCCTGACATCAAACTCCTCAAACACAGCCACCATGCCTGACTATCTCTTCTCAGTGTCCTGGACTTACATTAAGGTAAGAGTTAATCATCAAGTACTGATTCTCAGGCTGGCTCTTCCTGGGACAAAGGAGAGTGGGAGACAGGTAAACACTTTCACAGCAGTGGTAGAACGGAAGTCAAAAAAACTCAAGGTAAAATAAAAAAGAAAGAAAAAGAAATCTAGGCAGTACTGAGGGAGCGCCGCACTGTCGGAGGGGCAATACTGAGGGAGTGCTGCACTGTCGGAGGGGCAATACTGAGGGAGCGCCGCACTGTCGGAGGGGCAATACTGAGGGAGTGCTGCACTGTCGGAGGGGCAGTACTGAGGGAGGGCTGCACTGTCGGAGGGGCAGTACTGAGGGAGTGCTGCACTGTCGGAGGGGCAATACTGAGGGAGCGCCGCACTGTCGGAGGGGCAATACTGAGGGAGTGCCGCACTGTCGGAGGGGCAGTACTGAGGGAGGGCTGCACTGTCGGAGGGGCAGTACTGAGGGAGGGCTGCACTGTCGGAGGGGCAGTACTGAGGGAGCGCTGCACTGTCGGAGGGGCAGTACTGAGGGAGCGCCGCACTGTCGGAGGGGCAATACTGAGGGAGCGCCGCACTGTCGGAGGGGCAATACTGAGGGAGCGCCGCACTGTCGGAGGGGCAGTACTGAGGGAGCGCTGCACTGTCGGAGGGGCAGTACTGAGGGAGGGCTGCACTGTCGGAGGGGCAGTACTGAGGGAGCACCTCACTGTCGGGGGGGCAGTACTGAGGGAGTGCTGCACTGTCGGAGGAGCAGTACTGAGGGAGTGCTGCACTGTCGGAGGAGCAGTACTGAGGGAGAGCTGCACTGTCGGAGGGGCAGTACTGAGGGAGCGCCTCACTGTCAGAGGAGCAGTACTGAGGGAGTGCTGCACTGTCGGAGGGGCAGTACTGAGGGAGCACCGCACTGTGGGAGGGGCAGTACTGAGGGAGCGCCGCACTGTCGGAGGGGCAATACTGAGGGAGCGCCGCACTGTTGGAGGGGCAGTACTGAGGGAGTGCCGCACTGTCGGAGGGGCAGTACTGAGGGAGCGCCGCACTGTTGGAGGGGCAGTACTGAGGGAGTGCCGCACTGTCGGAGGAGCAGTACTGAGGGAGTGCTGCACTGTTGGAGGGGCAGTACTGAGGGAGTGCTGCACTGTCGGAGGGGCAGTACAGAGGGAGTGCTGCACTGTTGGAGGGGCAGTACTGAGGGAGCGCCTCACTGTCGGAGGGGCAGTACTGAGGGAGTGCTGCACTGTCGGAGGAGCAGTACTGAGGGAGTGCTGCACTGTCGGAGGAGCAGTACTGAGGGAGAGCTGCACTGTCGGAGGGGCAGTACTGAGGGAGCGCCTCACTGTCGGAGGAGCAGTACTGAGGGAGTGCTGCACTGTCGGAGGGGCAGTACTGAGGGAGCGCCGCACTGTCGGAGGAGCAGTACTGAGGGAGCGCCGCACTGTCGGAGGGGCAGTACTGAGGGAGTGCTGCACTGTCGGAGGGGCAGTACTGAAGGAGCGCTGCACTGTCGGAGGGGCTGTACTGAGGGAGCGCCGCACTGTTGGAGGGGCGATACTGAGGGAGCGCCGCACTGTCGGAGGGGCAGTACTGAGGGAGTGCCGCACTGTCGGAGGAGCAGTACTGAGGGAGTGCTGCACTGTCGGAGGGGCAGTACTGAGGGAGTGCTGCACTGTCGGAGGGGCAGTACAGAGGGAGTGCTGCACTGTCGGAGGGGCAGTACTGAGGGAGCGCCTCACTGTCGGAGGGGCAGTACTGAGGGAGTGCTGCACTGTCGGAGGAGCAGTACTGAGGGAGTGCTGCACTGTCGGAGGAGCAGTACTGAGGGAGAGCTGCACTGTCGGAGGGGCAGTACTGAGGGAGCGCCTCACTGTCGGAGGAGCAGTACTGAGGGAGTGCTGCACTGTCGGAGGGGCAGTACTGAGGGAGCGCCGCACTGTCGGAGGAGCAGTACTGAGGGAGTGCTGCACTGTCGGAGGGGCAGTACTGAGGGAGCGCCGCACTGTTGGAGGGGCAGTACTGAGGGAGCGCCGCACTGTCGGAGGGGCAGTACTGAGGGAGTGCTGCACTGTCGGAGGGGCAGTACTGAAGGAGCGCTGCACTGTCGGAGGGGCTGTACTGAGGGAGCGCCGCACTGTTGGAGGGGCGATACTGAGGGATGAAACATTAAACCGAGGCCCGTCTGCTTTCTCGGGTGGACATAAAAGATCCCTTGGCACTATTCAAAGAAGAGCAGGGGAGTTCTCCCAGGTGTCTTGTCCAATATTTATCCCTCAACCAACATCACTAAAACAGATTATCTGGTCATTATCACATTGCTGTTCGTGGGAGCTTGCTGTGCTCAGGTAGGCTGCTGCGTTTCCTACATCACAACAGTGACCACACTTCAAAAGTACTTCATTGGCTTTGGGCATCCTGAGTTTGTGAAAGGCACTCGTCTTTCTTTTAGGTAAAATAAAATTCATAGCACAGCTGGCTGAGAAAGCAAAGGTTTGTGTCAAGTGTGGATCCTTGGTGAGGACAGGGAACAGGGGTGGCTGATTCCTGGATACTAGAAACTGGGTGAAAGTTCCTCCTGAATTCAACTTCGTCAAATCTGCAGGGAGTCAGAGCGGCGACAAGTTTCTATCACATCCTGAGTGTCCGTGTCACTGAACCATTCATGCTCCGATTCGCTGGTTCCCTCGTAATCGTACCGTAGAATACGGGCAACTGCTACACGCACACACTCCGCCCCCGTGCACGCTCGGCCCCGTGCACACACACTCCGCCCCGCGCACACACACTCCGCCCCCGCACACACACTCCGCCCCGCACACACACTCCGCCCCCGCGCACGCTCGGCCCCCGCACACTCAGCCCCCGCGCACGCTCGGCCCCGTGCACACACACTCCGCCCCGCACACACACTCCGCCCCCGCACACACACTCAGCCCCCGCGCACGCTCGGCCCCCGCACACACACTCCGCCCCGCACACACACTCCGCCCCGCACACACACTCAGCCCCCGCGCACGCTCGGCCCCCGCACACACACTCCGCCCCGCGCACACACACTCCGCCCCGCGCACACACACTCCGCCCCGCGCACACACACTCCGCCCCGCACACACACTCCGCCCCCGCACACACACTCCGCCCCCGCACACACACTCCGCCCCCGCACACACACTCCGCCCCCGCACACACACTCCGCCCCGCACACACACTCAGCCCCCGCGCACGCTCGGCCCCCGCACACACTCCGCCCCCGCACACACACTCAGCCCCCGCACACACACTCAGCCCCCGCACACTCAGCCCCCGCGCACACTCCGCCCCCGCACACACACTCCGCCCCCGCACACACACTCCGCCCCGCACACACACTCCGCCCCCGCACACACACTCCGCCCCCGCACACACACTCCGCCCCGCACACACACTCCGCCCCCGCACACACACTCCGCCCCCGCACACACACTCCGCCCCCGCACACATACTCCGCCCCCGCACACACACTCCGCCCCCGCACACACACTCCGCCCCCGCACACACACTCCGCCCCCGCACACACACTCCGCCCCCGCACACACACTCCGCCCCCGCACACACACTCCGCCCCGCACACACACTCCGCCCCCGCACACACACTCCGCCCCCGCACACATACTCCGCCCCCGCACACACACTCCGCCCCCGCACACACACTCCGCCCCCGCACACACACTCCGCCCCCGCACACACACTCCGCCCCCGCACACACACTCCGCCCCGCGCACACACACTCCGCCCCGCGCACACACTCCGCCCCGCGCACACACACTCCGCCCCGCACACACACTCCGCCCCCGCACACTCAGCCCCCGCGCACACTTCGCCCCCGCACACACACTCAGCCCCCGCACACACACTCAGCCCCCGCACACTCAGCCCCCGCGCACACACTCAGCCCCCGCACACACACTCCGCCCCCGCACACACACTCCGCCCCCGCACACACACTCCGCCCCCGCACACACACTCCGCCCCCGCACACACACTCCGCCCCCGCACACACACTCCGCCCCCGCACACACACTCAGCCCCCGCACACACACTCCGCCCCCGCACACACACTCAGCCCCCGCACACACACTCCGCCCCCGCACACACTCCGCCCCCGCGCACACTCCGCCCCCGCACGCACACTCCGCCCCCGCACACACACTCCGCCCCCGCACACACACTCCGCCCCCGCACACACTCCGCCCCCGCGCACACTCCGCCACCGCACGCACACTCCGCCCCCGCACACACACTCCGCCCCGCACACACACACTCCGCCCCGCACACACACTCCGCCCCCGCACACACACTCCGCCCCCGCACACACACTCCGCCCCGCACACACACTCCGCCCCCGCACACACTCCGCCCCCGCGCACACTCCGCCCCCGCACACACACTCCGCCCCGCACACACACACTCCGCCCCGCACACACACTCCGCCCCCGCACACACACTCCGCCCCCGCACACACACTCCGCCCCCGCACACACACTCCGCCCCCGCACACACACTCAGCCCCCGCACACACACTCCGCCCCGCACACACACTCCGCCCCCGCACACACACTCCGCCCCCGCACACACACTCCGCCCCCGCACACACACTCCGCCCCCGCACACACACTCCGCCCCCGCACACACACTCTGCCCCCGCACACACACTCCGCCCCCGCACACGCTCGGCCCCCGCACACACTCCGCCCCCGCACACACACTCCGCCCCCGCACACACACTCAGCCCCCGCACACACACTCCGCCCCCGCACACACACTCCGCCCCCGCACACTCAGCCCCCGCGCACACTCCACCCCCGCACACACACTCAGCCCCCGGACACACACTCCGCCCCCGCACACACACTCCACCCCCGCACACACACTCCGCCCCCGCACACACACTCCACCCCCGCACACACACTCCGCCCCCGCACACACACTCCGCCCCCGCACACACACTCCGCCCCGCACACACACTCCGCCCCACGCACACACACTCCGCCCCCGCACACACTCCGCCCCCGCACACACACTCCGCCCCGCACACACACTCCGCCCCGCGCACACACTCCGCCCCGCACACACACTCCGCCCCCGCACACACACTCCGCCCCCGCACACACACTCCGCCCCCGCACACACACTCCGCCCCGCACACACACTCCGCCCCCGCACACACACTCCGCCCCCGCACACACACTCCGCCCCGCACACACACTCCGCCCCCGCACACACACTCCGCCCCCGCACACACACTCCGCCCCCGCACACACACTCCACCCCCGCACACACACTCCGCCCCCGCACACACACTCAGCCCCCGCGCACACTCCGCCCCGCGCACACACACTCCGCCCCGCACACACACTCCGCCCCGCGCACACACACTCCGCCCCGCACACACACTCCGCCCCCGCACACACACTCCACCCCCGCACACACACTCAGCCCCCGCACACACACTCCGCCCCGCACACACACTCCGCCCCCGCACACACACTCCGCCCCCGCACACACACTCCGCCCCCGCACACACACTCCGCCCCCGCACACACACTCCGCCCCCGCACACACACTCCGCCCCCGCACACTCAGCCCCCGCGCACACACTCAGCCCCCGCACACACACTCCACCCCGCGCACACACTCAGCCCCCGCACACCCACTCAGCCCCCGCACACACACTCCGCCCCGCGCACACACGCAGCCCCCGCACACACACTCAGCCCCCGCACACACACTCCGCCCCGCGCATACACTCCGCCCCCGCACACACACTCAGCCCCCGCACACACACTCCACCCCGCGCACACACTCAGCCCCCGCACACCCACTCAGCCCCCGCACACACACTCCGCCCCGCGCACACACGCAGCCCCCGCACACACACTCAGCCCCCGCACACACACTCCGCCCCGCGCACACACTCCGCCCCCGCACACACACTCCGCCCCCGCACACCCACTCAGCCCCCGCACACACACTCCGCCCCCGCACACACACTCCGCCCCGCGCACACACGCAGCCCCCGCACACCCACTCAGCCCCCGCACACACACTCCGCCCCGCGCACACACTCCGCCCCCGCACACACGCGCAGCCCCCGCACACACACTCAGCCCCCGCACACACACTCCGCCCCCGCACACACACTCCGTCCCCGCACACACACTCCGCCCCCGCACACACACTCCGCCCCGCGCACACACTCCGCCCCCGCACACACACTCCGCCCCGCACACACTCAGCCCCCGCACACACTCAGCCCCCGCGCACACTCAGCCCCCGCACACACACTCAGCCCCCGCGCACACACTCAGCCCCGCGCACACTCAGCCCCCGCACACACACTCCGCCCCCGCACACTCAGCCCCCGCGCACACACTCAGCCCCGCACACACTCAGCCCCCGCACACACACTTCACCCCTTGCGCACACCCCGCACACACACTCGGCCTCGCACACACTCCAATGCAGTGTGGTCATTTTGAACAGTTTGATACTAATTATTCCAATACATTGTGTCATGAAACACATATTTGCACATATAGAGTAAAATAAACAACTGCTAGAAGCTCCCGTGTTGGCTCTGTTAGTAACTGCCCCCGTGGGGTACTGAGCCACACAAGGTAGAAGGTTCCTGGTGCCATGTCTGATCAGGACACAGCGAGCCGTGCTGGAAAGGCCATGAGGACAGAACCTGATTGGACCCCTGGTGCCTACACAGCGCTGCGAGAGTGTTCCCCAGGGGACTGTACCCTGGAACCCGAATCCTGCAGTCGATTAATGACTGAAGCCAGTCACGGCACAATGGTCCTGGTCTGGGGGCGCGGGTGCCGTGGCTCCAGTTAATTACAGACACTGGGTGGCGCTGGATGTGTTTGTTAATTTGCCTACATGATATTCTAAGCTTTTGATGTTTTAACTGTGGGAGGATTGAAGAGATGGGGCGCTGATCTGCCTGGGGTGGTACTCACACCCGTCTCTCTCTTTAACAGTTCAAGAGGATGCTGAACAGGGAACTGACCCATCTCTCGGAAATGAGCCGCTCAGGGAACCAGGTCTCTGAGTACATCTCCAGCACCTTCCTAGGTAAGTGAAGAGGCACCCTGGGGACAGAGGGAGGGAGAGGCGGCACCCTGGGGACACAGGGAGCGAGAGGAGGCACCCCAGGGACAGAGGAAGGGAGAGGAGGCACCCCTGGGACAGAGGGAGGGAGAGGAGACACCCCAGGGAAACGGAGCGAGAGGAGGCACCCCAGGGACACAGGGAGGGAGAGGAGGCACCCTGGAGACAGAGGGGGGGAGAGGAGGCACCTTGGGGACAGAGGGAGGGAGAGGAGGCACCCTGGGGACACAGGGAGCGAGAGGAGACACCCTGGGGACACAGGGAGCGAGAGGAGGCACCCCTGGGACAGAGGGAGGGAGAGGAGGCACCCCAGGGACAGAGGGAGGGAGAGGAGGCACCCCAGGGACAGAGGGAGGGAGAGGAGGCACCCCAGGGACAGAGGGAGGGAGAGGAGGCACCCTAGGGACAGAGGGAGAGAGAGGAGGCACCCCAGGGACAGACAGAGGGAGAGGAGACACCCTGGGGACACAGGGAGCGAGAGGAGGCACCCCAGGGACAGACAGAGGGAGAGGAGGCACCCTGGGGACAGAGGGAGGGAGAGGAGGCACCCCTGGGACAGAGGGAGGGAGAGGAGGCACCCTGGGGACACAGGGAGCGAGAGGAGGCACCCCAGGGACACAGGGAGGGAGAGGAGGCACCCTGGGGACAGAGGGGGGGAGAGGAGGCACCCTGGGGACAGAGGGAGGGAGAGGAGGCACCCCTGGGACAGAGGGAGGGAGAGGAGGCACCCTGGGGACACAGGGAGGGAGAGGAGGCACCCCAGGGACACAGGGAGGGAGAGGAGGCACCCTGGGGACAGAGGGGGGGAGAGGAGGCACCCTGGGGACAGAGGGAGGGAGAGGAGGCACCCTGGGGACACAGGGAGCGAGAGGAGACACCCTGGGGACACAGGGAGCGAGAGGAGGCACCCCTGGGACAGAGGGAGGGAGAGGAAGCACCCCAGGGACAGAGGGAGGGAGAGGAGGCACCCCAGGGACAGAGGGAGGGAGAGGAGGCACCCCAGGGACAGAGGGAGGGAGAGGAGGCACCCCAGGGACAGAGGGAGGGAGAGGAGGCACCCTAGGGACAGAGGAAGGGAGAGGAGGCACCCCAGGGACAGACAGAGGGAGAGGAGACACCCTGGGGACACAGGGAGCGAGAGGAGGCACCCCAGGGACAGACAGAGGGAGAGGAGGCACCCTGGGGACAGAGGGAGGGAGAGGAGGCACCCCTGGGACAGAGGGAGGGAGAGGAGGCACCCTGGGGACACAGGGAGGGAGAGGAGGCACCCCAGGGACACAGGGAGGGAGAGGAGGCACCCTGGGGACAGAGGGAGGGAGAGGAGGCACCCTGGGGACAGAGGGAGGGAGAGGTGGCACCCTGGGAACAGAGGGAGGGAGAGGAGGCACCCTGGGGATGGAGGGAGAGGAGGCAACCTAGGGACAGAGGGAGGGAGAGGAGGCACCCTGGGGACAGAGGGAGGGAGAGGAGGCACCCCAGGGACAGAGCGAGGGAGAGGAGGCACCCCAGGGACTCTGTGTGTGTGTGTGTGTATTGCCTCTCCTCATTCTTCCTACCAGAATGTATCACTTCACACTACTCTGTGTTAAATTTCATCTGCCATGTGTCACTTATTTTCAGACAAGCAGAACGAAGTGGAGATCCCGCCTCCCACACAGAAGGAGCGAGACAGGAAGAAGAAACAGCCCATGTGTCAGATCAGCGGTGTGAAGAAGCTGACCCACACCTCCAGCCTCAGTCTCAGCAACTCCAGCATCCCCAGGTTTGGAGTGAAGACCCAGCAGGAGGAAGCACTGACCAAGGTAACAATAGCTCGTTGGCACCAGTTATACAAACACCAGCCCGCGAGAATACAGCTGGCACTGTGCCAACACTGCCAGCTGCTCCAGGCTTGCTTTCATGGTTAGCAAGCTCACTGAACACCCCGGGGAAATGCCCAGCCTGCTGTGGGACTGAGCCCCGCAGAGCAGAAGGACGCAGGTTCCACCCCCGGTCTGTGCTGATAGCTGATCTGAGCCAGGACAGCAGAAGGAGCCTCGGTGCCCATGCTGCTGCTGTCACGTGCACGGGTGTGAGGAGATACTCGGGGAGGACAGGGTCAAATAACCGGCCACACGTGGAGGGTGAGGTACCAGAGTGTGCCCAGAACCTGTGGAACTGTACCCCAGGGAGAGTCAGCACCTTCAGGAGAGGAGGGGAACTGTACCCCAGGGAGAGTCAGTGCCTTCAGGAGAGATGGGGAACTGTACCTCAGGAAGAGTCAGCGCCTTCAGGAGAGGAGGGGATCTGTACTCCAGGGAGAGTCAGTACCTTCAGGAGAGATGGGGAACTGTACCCCAGGGAGAGTCAGCACCTTCAGGAGAGGAGGGGAACTGTACCCCAGGGAGAGTCAGTGCCTTCAGGAGAGGAGGGGATCTGTACTCCAGGGAGAGTCAGTACCTTCAGGAGAGGAGGGGATCTGTACCCCAGGGAGAGTCAGTACCTTCAGGAGAGGAGGGGAACTGTACCCCAGGGAGAGTCAGTACCTTCAGGAGAGGAGGGGAACTGTACCCCAGGGAGAGTCAGCACCTTCAGGAGAGGAGGGGAACTGTACCCCAGGGAGAGTCAGTGCCTTCAGGAGAGGAGGGGATCTGTACTCCAGGGAGAGTCAGTACCTTCAGGAGAGATGGGGAACTGTACCCCAGGGAGAGTCAGCACCTTCAGGAGAGGAGGGGAACTGTACCCCAGGGAGAGTCAGCACCTTCAGGAGAGGAGGGGAACTGTACCCCAGGGAGAGTCAGTACCTTCAGGAGAGATGGGGAACTGTACCCCAGGGAGAGTCAGCACCTTCAGGAGAGGAGGGGAACTGTACCCCAGGGAGAGTCAGCACCTTCAGGAGAGGAGGGGAACTGTACCCCAGGGAGAGTCAGCACCTTCAGGAGAGATGGGGGCAGAAGGGTTAAGAACACCCTGTGTGAGTGGCCTGAGAGTATCAAGCAGTGTCATGCTGTGTTTAACGTGTTGCCCTGTTTCTTCTAGGAACTGGATGACTTGAACATATGGGGCCTTAACATTTTCCGGGTTTCGGAGTTTTCCAACAACAGGCCGCTCAGCTGCATCATGTACGCCATCTTCCAGGTAGGAACTGGACTCACCTAACACACAGTGCAGGGTAAAAGTCACTCACTGTAACTGTACAGAGTCACAGTTTATTCAGGGTAAGGGTCATTCACTGTGTAACTGTACAGAGTCACTGTTTATTCAGGGTAAGGGTCACTCACTGTGTAACTGTACAGAGTCACTGTTTATTCAGGGTAAGGGTCACTCTCTGTGTAACTGTACAGAGTCACTGTTTATTCAGGGTAAGGGTCATTCACTGTGTAACTACAGAGTCACTGTTTATTCAGGGTAAGGGTCACTCACTGTGTAACTGTACAGAGTCACTGTTTATTCAGGGTAAGGGTCATTCACTGTGTAACTGTACAGAGTCACTGTTTATTCAGGGTAAGGGTCACTCACTGTGTAACTGTACAGAGTCACTGTTTATTCAGGGTAAAGGTCACTCACTGTAACTGTACAGAGTCACTGTTTATTCAGGGTAAGGGTCACTCACTGTAACTGAACAGAGTCACAGTTTATTCAGGGTAAGGGTCACTCACTGTGTAACTGTACAGAGTCACAGTTTATTCAGGGTAAGGGTCACTCTCTGTGTAACTGTACAGAGTCACTGTTTATTCAGGGTAAGGGTCACTCACTGTAACTGTACAGAGTCACTGTTTATTCAGGGTAAGGGTCGCTCACTGTAACTGTACAGAGTCACTGTTTATTCAGGGTAAGGGTCACTCACTGTAACTGTACAGAGTCACTGTTTATTCAGGGTAAGGGTCACTCTCTGTGTAACTGTACAGAGTCACTGTTTATTCAGGGTAAGGGTCACTCACTGTGTAACTGTACAGAGTCACTGTTTATTCAGGGTAAGGGTCACTCACTGTGTAACTGTACAGAGTCACTGTTTATTCAGGGTAAGGGTCACTCACTGTAACTGTACAGAGTCACTGTTTATTCAGGGTAAGGGTCACTCTCTGTGTAACTGTACAGAGTCACTGTTTATTCAGGGTAAGGGTCACTCACTGTAACTGTACAGAGTCACTGTTTATTCAGGGTAAGGGTCGCTCACTGTAACTGTACAGAGTCACTGTTTATTCAGGGTAAGGGTCACTCACTGTAACTGTACAGAGTCACTGTTTATTCAGGGTAAGGGTCACTCTCTGTGTAACTGTACAGAGTCACTGTTTATTCAGGGTAAGGGTCACTCACTGTGTAACTGTACAGAGTCACTGTTTATTCAGGGTAAGGGTCACTCACTGTAACTGTACAGAGTCACTGTTTATTCAGGGTAAGGGTCACTCACTGTGTAACTGTACAGAGTCACAGTTTATTCAGGGTAAGGGTCACTCTCTGTGTAACTGTACAGAGTCACTGTTTATTCAGGGTAAGGGTCACTCACTGTAACTGTACAGAGTCACTGTTTATTCAGGGTAAGGGTCACTCACTGTAACTGTACAGAGTCACTGTTTATTCAGGGTAAGGGTCACTCACTGTGTAACTGTACAGAGTCACTGTTTATTCAGGGTAAGGGTCACTCACTGTAACTGTACAGAGTCACTGTTTATTCAGGGTAAGGGTCACTCACTGTAACTGTACAGAGTCACTGTTTATTCAGGGTAAGGGTCACTCACTGTAACTGTACAGAGTCACTGTTTATTCAGGGTAAGGGTCACTCACTGTGTAACTGTACAGAGTCACTGTTTATTCAGGGTAAGGGTCACTCACTGTGTAACTGTACAGAGTCACTGTTTATTCAGGGTAAGGGTCACTCACTGTAACTGTACAGAGTCACTGTTTATTCAGGGTAAGGGTCACTCACTGTAACTGTACAGAGTCACTGTTTATTCAGGGTAAGGGTCACTCACTGTGTAACTGTACAGAGTCACTGTTTATTCAGGGTAAGGGTCATTCACTGTGTAACTGTACAGAGTCACTGTTTATTCAGGGTAAGGGTCATTCACTGTGTAACTGTACAGAGTCACTGTTTATTCAGGGTAAGGGTCACTCACTGTGTAACTGTACAGAGTCACTGTTTATTCAGGGTAAGGGTCACTCACTGTGTAACTGTACAGAGTCACTGTTTATTCAGGGTAAGGGTCACTCACTGTGTAACTGTACAGAGTCACTGTTTATTCAGGGTAAGGGTCACTCACTGTAACTGTACAGAGTCACTGTTTATTCAGGGTAAGGGTCACTCACTGTAACTGTACAGAGTCACTGTTTATTCAGGGTAAGGGTCACTCACTGTGTAACTGTACAGAGTCACAGTTTATTCAGGGTAAGGGTCACTCACTGTGTAACTGTCCAGAGTCACTGTTTATTCAGGGTAAGGGTCACTCACTGTGTAACTGTACAGAGTCACTGTTTATTCAGGGTAAGGGTCACTCACTGTGTAACTGTACAGAGTCACTGTTTATTCAGGGTAAAGGTCACTCACTGTAACTGTACAGAGTCACTGTTTATTCAGGGTAAGGGTCACTCACTGTGTGACTGTACAGAGTCACAGTTTATTCAGGGTAAGGGTCATTCACTGTGTAACTGTACAGAGTCACTGTTTATTCAGGGTAAGGGTCACTCACTGTGTAACTGTACAGAGTCACTGTTTATTCAGGGTAAAGGTCACTCACTGTAACTGTACAGAGTCACTGTTTATTCAGGGTGAGGGTCACTCACTGTGTAACTGTACAGAGTCACTGTTTATTCAGGGTAAGGGTCACTCACTGTAACTGTACAGAGTCACTGTTTATTCAGGGTAAGGGTCACTCACTGTGTAACTGTACAGAGTCACAGTTTATTCAGGGTAAGGGTCATTCACTGTGTAACTGTACAGAGTCACTGTTTATTCAGGGTAAGGGTCACTCACTGTGTAACTGTACAGAGTCACTGTTTATTCAGGGTAAGGGTCACTCACTGTAACTGTACAGAGTCACTGTTTATTCAGGGTAAGGGTCACTCACTGTGTAACTGTACAGAGTCACTGTTTATTCAGGGTAAGGGTCACTCACTGTAACTGTACAGAGTCACTGTTTATTCAGGGTAAGGGTCACTCACTGTGTAACTGTACAGAGTCACAGTTTATTCAGGGTAAGGGTCACTCACTGTGTAACTGTACAGAGTCACTGTTTATTCAGGGTAAAGGTCACTCACTGTAACTGTACAGAGTCACTGTTTATTCAGGGTAAGGGTCACTCACTGTAACTGTACAGAGTCACTGTTTATTCAGGGTAAGGGTCACTCACTGTAACTGTACAGAGTCACTGTTTATTCAGGGTAAGGGTCACTCACTGTGTAACTGTACAGAGTCACTGTTTATTCAGGGTAAGGGTCACTCACTGTGTAACTGTACAGAGTCACTGTTTATTCAGGGTAAGGGTCACTCACTGTGTAACTGTACAGAGTCACTGTTTATTCAGGGTAAGGGTCACTCACTGTAACTGTACAGAGTCACTGTTTATTCAGGGTAAGGGTCACTCACTGTAACTGTACAGAGTCACTGTTTATTCAGGGTAAGGGTCACTCACTGTGTAACTGTACAGAGTCACAGTTTATTCAGGGTAAGGGTCACTCACTGTGTAACTGTACAGAGTCACTGTTTATTCAGGGTAAGGGTCACTCACTGTGTAACTGTACAGAGTCACTGTTGATTCAGGGTAAGGGTCACTCACTGTGTAACTGTACAGAGTCACTGTTTATTCAGGGTAAAGGTCACTCACTGTAACTGTACAGAGTCACTGTTTATTCAGGGTAAGGGTCACTCACTGTGTAACTGTACAGAGTCACAGTTTATTCAGGGTAAGGGTCATTCACTGTGTAACTGTACAGAGTCACTGTTTATTCAGGGTAAGGGTCACTCACTGTGTAACTGTACAGAGTCACTGTTTATTCAGGGTAAGGGTCACTCACTGTAACTGTACAGAGTCACTGTTTATTCAGGGTAAGGGTCACTCACTGTGTAACTGTACAGAGTCACAGTTTATTCAGGGTAAGGGTCATTCACTGTGTAACTGTACAGAGTCACTGTTTATTCAGGGTAAGGGTCACTCACTGTGTAACTGTACAGAGTCACTGTTTATTCAGGGTAAGGGTCACTCACTGTGTAACTGTACAGAGTCACTGTTTATTCAGGGTAAGGGTCACTCGCTGTGTAACTGTACAGAGTCACTGTTTATTCAGGGTAAGGGTCACTCACTGTAACTGTACAGAGTCACTGTTTATTCAGGGTAAGGGTCGCTCACTGTAACTGTACAGAGTCACTGTTTATTCAGGGTAAGGGTCACTCACTGTGTAACTGTACAGAGTCACTGTTTATTCAGGGTAAGGGTCACTCACTGTAACTGTACAGAGTCACTGTTTATTCAGGGTAAGGGTCGCTCACTGTAACTGTACAGAGTCACTGTTTATTCAGGGTAAGGGTCACTCACTGTGTAACTGTACAGAGTCACTGTTTATTCAGGGTAAGGGTCACTCACTGTAACTGTACAGAGTCACTGTTTATTCAGGGTAAGGGTCACTCACTGTAACTGTACAGAGTCACTGTTTATTCAGGGTAAGGGTCACTCACTGTGTAACTACAGAGTCACTGTTTATTCATGGTAAGGGTCACTCACTGTAACTGTACAGAGTCACTGTTTATTCAGGGTAAGGGTCACTCACTGTGTAACTGTACAGAGTCACAGTTTATTCAGGGTAAGGGTCACTCACTGTGTAACTGTACAGAGTCACTGTTTATTCAGGGTAAAGGTCACTCACTGTAACTGTACAGAGTCACTGTTTATTCAGGGTAAGGGTCACTCACTGTAACTGTACAGAGTCACTGTTTATTCAGGGTAAGGGTCACTCACTGTAACTGTACAGAGTCACTGTTTATTCAGGGTAAGGGTCACTCACTGTAACTGTACAGAGTCACTGTTTATTCAGGGTAAGGGTCACTCACTGTGTAACTGTACAGAGTCACTGTTTATTCAGGGTAAGGGTCACTCACTGTGTAACTGTACAGAGTCATTGTTTATTCAGGGTAAGGGTCACTCACTGTAACTGTACAGAGTCACTGTTTATTCAGGGTAAGGGTCACTCACTGTAACTGTACAGAGTCACTGTTTATTCAGGGTAAGGGTCACTCACTGTGTAACTGTACAGAGTCACTGTTTATTCATGGTAAGGGTCACTCACTGTAACTGTACAGAGTCACTGTTTATTCAGGGTAAGGGTCACTCACTGTAACTGTACAGAGTCACTGTTTATTCAGGGTAAGGGTCACTCACTGTAACTGTACAGAGTCACTGTTTATTCAGGGTAAGGGTCACTCACTGTGTAACTGTACAGAGTCACTGTTTATTCAGGGTAAGGGTCACTCACTGTGTAACTGTACAGAGTCACTGTTTATTCAGGGTAAGGGTCACTCACTGTGTAACTGTACAGAGTCACTGTTTATTCAGGGTAAGGGTCACTCACTGTGTAACTGTACAGAGTCACTGTTTATTCAGGGTAAGGGTCACTCACTGTGTAACTGTCCAGAGTCACTGTTTATTCAGGGTAAGGGTCACTCACTGTGTAACTGTACAGAGTCACTGTTTATTCAGGGTAAGGGTCACTCACTGTAACTGTACAGAGTCACTGTTTATTCAGGGTGAGGGTCACTCACTGTAACTGTACAGAGTCACTGTTTATTCAGGGTAAAGGTCACTCACTGTAACTGTACAGAGTCACTGTTTATTCAGGGTAAGGGTCACTCACTGTGTAACTGTACAGAGTCACTGTTTATTCAGGGTAAGGGCCACTCGCTGTGTAACTGTCCAGAGTCACTGTTTATTCAGGGTAAGGGTCACTCACTGTGTAACTGTACAGAGTCACTGTTTATTCAGGGTAAGGGTCACTCACTGTAACTGTACAGAGTCACTGTTTATTCAGGGTGAGGGTCACTCACTGTAACTGTACAGAGTCACTGTTTATTCAGGGTAAGGGTCACTCACTGTAACTGTACAGAGTCACTGTTTATTCAGGGTAAGGGTCACTCACTGTGTAACTGTACAGAGTCACAGTTTATTCAGGGTAAGGGTCACTCACTGTGTAACTGTACAGAGTCACTGTTTATTCAGGGTAAGGGTCACTCACTGTGTAACTGTACAGAGTCACTGTTTATTCAGGGTAAGGGTCACTCACTGTGTAACTGTACAGAGTCACTGTTTATTCAGGGTAAAGGTCACTCACTGTAACTGTACAGAGTCACTGTTTATTCAGGGTAAGGGTCACTCACTGTAACTGTACAGAGTCACTGTTTATTCAGGGTAAGGGTCACTCACTGTGTAACTGTACAGAGTCACAGTTTATTCAGGGTAAGGGTCACTCACTGTGTAACTGTACAGAGTCACTGTTTATTCAGGGTAAAGGTCACTCACTGTAACTGTACAGAGTCACTGTTTATTCAGGGTAAGGGTCACTCACTGTAACTGTACAGAGTCACTGTTTATTCAGGGTAAGGGTCACTCACTGTAACTGTACAGAGTCACTGTTTATTCAGGGTAAGGGTCACTCACTGTGTAACTGTACAGAGTCACTGTTTATTCAGGGTAAGGGTCACTCACTGTGTAACTGTACAGAGTCACTGTTTATTCAGGGTAAGGGTCACTCACTGTGTAACTGTACAGAGTCACTGTTTATTCAGGGTAAGGGTCACTCACTGTAACTGTACAGAGTCACTGTTTATTCAGGGTAAGGGTCACTCACTGTAACTGTACAGAGTCACTGTTTATTCAGGGTAAGGGTCACTCACTGTGTAACTGTACAGAGTCACAGTTTATTCAGGGTAAGGGTCACTCACTGTGTAACTGTACAGAGTCACTGTTTATTCAGGGTAAGGGTCACTCACTGTGTAACTGTACAGAGTCACTGTTTATTCAGGGTAAGGGTCACTCACTGTGTAACTGTACAGAGTCACTGTTTATTCAGGGTAAAGGTCACTCACTGTAACTGTACAGAATCACTGTTTATTCAGGGTAAGGGTCACTCACTGTGTAACTGTACAGAGTCACAGTTTATTCAGGGTAAGGGTCATTCACTGTGTAACTGTACAGAGTCACTGTTTATTCAGGGTAAGGGTCACTCACTGTGTAACTGTACAGAGTCACTGTTTATTCAGGGTAAGGGTCACTCACTGTAACTGTACAGAGTCACTGTTTATTCAGGGTAAGGGTCACTCACTGTGTAACTGTACAGAGTCACAGTTTATTCAGGGTAAGGGTCATTCACTGTGTAACTGTACAGAGTCACTGTTTATTCAGGGTAAGGGTCACTCACTGTGTAACTGTACAGAGTCACTGTTTATTCAGGGTAAGGGTCACTCACTGTGTAACTGTACAGAGTCACTGTTTATTCAGGGTAAGGGTCACTCGCTGTGTAACTGTACAGAGTCACTGTTTATTCAGGGTAAGGGTCACTCACTGTAACTGTACAGAGTCACTGTTTATTCAGGGTAAGGGTCGCTCACTGTAACTGTACAGAGTCACTGTTTATTCAGGGTAAGGGTCACTCACTGTGTAACTGTACAGAGTCACTGTTTATTCAGGGTAAGGGTCACTCACTGTAACTGTACAGAGTCACTGTTTATTCAGGGTAAGGGTCGCTCACTGTAACTGTACAGAGTCACTGTTTATTCAGGGTAAGGGTCACTCACTGTGTAACTGTACAGAGTCACTGTTTATTCAGGGTAAGGGTCACTCACTGTAACTGTACAGAGTCACTGTTTATTCAGGGTAAGGGTCACTCACTGTAACTGTACAGAGTCACTGTTTATTCAGGGTAAGGGTCACTCACTGTGTAACTGTACAGAGTCACTGTTTATTCATGGTAAGGGTCACTCACTGTAACTGTACAGAGTCACTGTTTATTCAGGGTAAGGGTCACTCACTGTAACTGTACAGAGTCACTGTTTATTCAGGGTAAGGGTCACTCACTGTAACTGTACAGAGTCACTGTTTATTCAGGGTAAGGGTCACTCACTGTGTAACTGTACAGAGTCACTGTTTATTCATGGTAAGGGTCACTCACTGTGTAACTGTACAGAGTCACTGTTTATTCAGGGTAAGGGTCACTCACTGTGTAACTGTACAGAGTCACAGTTTATTCAGGGTAAGGGTCACTCACTGTGTAACTGTACAGAGTCACTGTTTATTCAGGGTAAAGGTCACTCACTGTAACTGTACAGAGTCACTGTTTATTCAGGGTAAGGGTCACTCACTGTAACTGTACAGAGTCACTGTTTATTCAGGGTAAGGGTCACTCACTGTAACTGTACAGAGTCACTGTTTATTCAGGGTAAGGGTCACTCACTGTAACTGTACAGAGTCACTGTTTATTCAGGGTAAGGGTCACTCACTGTGTAACTGTACAGAGTCACTGTTTATTCAGGGTAAGGGTCACTCACTGTAACTGTACAGAGTCACTGTTTATTCAGGGTAAGGGTCACTCACTGTAACTGTACAGAGTCACTGTTTATTCAGGGTAAGGGTCACTCACTGTGTAACTGTACAGAGTCACTGTTTATTCAGGGTAAGGGTCACTCACTGTGTAACTGTACAGAGTCATTGTTTATTCAGGGTAAGGGTCACTCACTGTAACTGTACAGAGTCACTGTTTATTCAGGGTAAGGGTCACTCACTGTGTAACTGTACAGAGTCACTGTTTATTCATGGTAAGGGTCACTCACTGTAACTGTACAGAGTCACTGTTTATTCAGGGTAAGGGTCACTCACTGTAACTGTACAGAGTCACTGTTTATTCAGGGTAAGGTTCACTCACTGTAACTGTACAGAGTCACTGTTTATTCAGGGTAAGGGTCACTCACTGTGTAACTGTACAGAGTCACTGTTTATTCAGGGTAAGGGTCACTCACTGTGTAACTGTACAGAGTCACTGTTTATTCAGGGTAAGGGTCACTCACTGTGTAACTGTACAGAGTCACTGTTTATTCAGGGTAAGGGTCACTCACTGTGTAACTGTACAGAGTCACTGTTTATTCAGGGTAAGGGTCACTCACTGTGTAACTGTCCAGAGTCACTGTTTATTCAGGGTAAGGGTCACTCACTGTGTAACTGTACAGAGTCACTGTTTATTCAGGGTAAGGGTCACTCACTGTAACTGTACAGAGTCACTGTTTATTCAGGGTGAGGGTCACTCACTGTAACTGTACAGAGTCACTGTTTATTCAGGGTAAAGGTCACTCACTGTAACTGTACAGAGTCACTGTTTATTCAGGGTAAGGGTCACTCACTGTGTAACTGTACAGAGTCACTGTTTATTCAGGGTAAGGGCCACTCGCTGTGTAACTGTCCAGAGTCACTGTTTATTCAGGGTAAGGGTCACTCACTGTGTAACTGTACAGAGTCACTGTTTATTCAGGGTAAGGGTCACTCACTGTAACTGTACAGAGTCACTGTTTATTCAGGGTGAGGGTCACTCACTGTAACTGTACAGAGTCACTGTTTATTCAGGGTAAGGGTCACTCACTGTAACTGTACAGAGTCACTGTTTATTCAGGGTAAGGGTCACTCACTGTAACTGTACAGAGTCACTGTTTATTCAGGGTGAGGGTCACTCACTGTAACTGTACAGAGTCACTGTTTATTCAGGGTAAGGGTCACTCACTGTAACTGTACAGAGTCACTGTTTATTCAGGGTGAGGGTCACTCACTGTAACTGTACAGAGTCACTGTTTATTCAGGGTAAAGGTCACTCACTGTAACTGTACAGAGTCACTGTTTATTCAGGGTAAGGGTCACTCACTGTGTAACTGTACAGAGTCACTGTTTATTCAGGGTAAGGGCCACTCGCTGTGTAACTGTCCAGAGTCACTGTTTATTCAGGGTAAGGGTCACTCACTGTGTAACTGTACAGAGTCACTGTTTATTCAGGGTAAGGGTCACTCACTGTAACTGTACAGAGTCACTGTTTATTCAGGGTGAGGGTCACTCACTGTAACTGTACAGAGTCACTGTTTATTCAGGGTAAGGGTCACTCACTGTAACTGTACAGAGTCACTGTTTATTCAGGGTAAGGGTCACTCACTGTAACTGTACAGAGTCACTGTTTATTCAGGGTGAGGGTCACTCACTGTAACTGTACAGAGTCACTGTTTATTCAGGCTAAGGGTCATTCACTGTGTTTATTTCAGGAGAGAGACTTGATGAAGACCTTCAGCATTCCGGTTGACACTTTCATCACCTACATTATGACACTGGAGGATCATTACCATGCCGATGTCGCATACCACAACAGTCTGCACGCGGCTGACGTCACCCAGTCCATGCACGTGCTGCTGTCCACCCCGGCCCTCGATGTGAGTACATTTCGCCCTCACTCCTCTTCAGTATATCTCCTTCACCGTGTGGGGTAGGTGGGAGCGACACATCCAGGGCGAGTGTAACTCCTGCTGCACACAGTCTCTCCCTCAGGGCTCCAGGACAGATTCCCAGACGCTTTTGATTCTTGGCTGGGTGGCTGCTTGCTGCCCTCGCTCCCCTGGGTCCTGCTGGCTGAGGAAGGAGATGCTGCGTGTTTTGGGCCCCTGTTTGATCGCGGGTGGATGCCAGTTATCTACAAATAGACGTAATGTGTGGCCTCTGACTGTGCCTGCGATTTATTTCAGGCTGTCTTCACCGATCTGGAGACTCTTGCCGCACTGTTTGCTGCCGCAATTCACGATGTGGATCACCCGGGAGTTTCCAATCAATTCCTCATCAACACCAGTGAGTATCAAACCCAGCACGGGCACTTTCATTCTTAGTCATTCTCGATTTGTGGGCGTCGCTGGCACGGGCGGCGTTCATCGCCCATCCCTAGCTGCCATGAGAAGGTGGCGGTAAGCCGCCGCCTTGAACCGCTTGCGGTTTGATAGAACTGAGTGTGTTGCTGGGCTGCTTCAGAGGGCAGTGAGGAGTCGGCCACATTGGTGGGCGACTGGAGCCAGACCGGGACAAGACAGCAGCTTTCCTTCCCTGAAGAACATTAGTGAACGGGTTGGGTTCTGACGACAGCCTCATGGTCACTTTTACTAATCACAGCTTTTTATTGCCAGATTTAAAAAAAACTGATTTCAAATTCCCAGCCTGCCACGGCTGGATTCCTAGTCCAGTAACGCAACCACTGCATTACCGGCCTCTACACAGCTCGGGAGTGGAGCCTGATCTGGGGAGATTGTTAACTGCAAGTGTTCATTATTCAGGGTGGCGAGGGCTGCAGGAATCAGCAACTTTGTTTGAAACATTTATTCCTTCCTCTCTCAAAGGCCTGACTCTTGCTGGGGAATGACGGGAAGCAGCCACCCTGCTCTCCACCATCACCCAAGTGGCCGTTCTGTGTGAGCCCAGAGAGTGAGTGTTGGCAGGCTATTCGACTGTAGGCGCCATCATAGCCATCCTAACCTTGTCCTGACCCGATGCCCAGTCACTGGATAGCGATCAGGAACAGCAATCCTGGCTGATTTCCCGCCCCTCCATAGCCCAGCTTGGCTGAGGCCAATCGTAGCCCCTACAATGAGATCACTCACTCAGCGCAGAGCGGGGTTTGAAGCCGAGGCCCTCCTGGGATCAAGGTTCAGTATCACATGGGGCCACTGAGTCACCAGAGGAGCTGACACTGCTCCTGATACTGGTCTCAGCTCCTAAAGGGGCGCAGCATTCTGCCGGTTTGCATCCTCCAGGGACGGGCTGAGATTTGTCCCTGACAGGCAGGTGCCGCCGTGTGTTTGGTGTGAGGAGCCGGTTGTGTGGTTTTAACACTCTGGCCCTGGGCTGATGCCCAGCACTGACGGTTGTGTTACTGTCTCTCAGACTCCGAGCTGGCACTGATGTATAACGACGAGTCTGTGTTGGAGAATCATCACCTCGCTGTGGGCTTCAAACTCCTTCAGGAGGAAAACTGCGACATCTTCCAGAACCTTCCCAAACGGCAGCGGCAGAGTCTGCGCAAAATGGTCATCGACATGGTGAGTCTGCCTCCGCACGTGAACCCTCGGAGCCCCTGCTCTGCTCCCGGCTCAGCCCGGCCCAGCTCGGCGGGTCTCACTCTCGCCTCTGAGTCAGAAGGTCGTGGATTCCATTATCCAGGCTGACACTCCCAGTACCGTACTGAGGGAGTGCTGCACTGTCAGAGGGGCCGTTCTTCAGATCAGACATTAAACGTCACTAAAACAGATGATCTGATCTTTATCGTGTTGCGGTGTGTGGGAGCTTGTTCTGCTGCCGTGTTTCCCACATTACAACAGTGACTACACTTCAAAAGTACTTCATTGACTGTAAACCACGTTGGGGCATCGCGAGGTGGTCAAAGGCGCTATATAAATGCGAGTCTCTCTGTCTGATTTATTGCCCATCCACAGGTTCTGGCGACGGACATGTCGAAACACATGACCCTCCTGGCAGACCTGAAGACCATGGTGGAGACAAAGAAAGTGACCAGCTCAGGAGTCCTGCTGCTCGACAATTACACTGACAGGATCCAGGTACCGACTGTCCCGTGTCCGGGGGCCGGACTGTCCCGTGTCTGGAGGGTCCGACTGTCCCGTGTCTGGGGGGGCCGGACTGTCCCGTGTCTGGAGGGTCCGACTGTCCCGTGTCTGGGGGACCGACTGTCCCGTGTCTGGGGTACCGACTGTCTCTTGTCTAGGGGACCGACTGTCCCGTGTCTGGGGGACCGACTGTCCTGTGTCTGGGGTACCGACTGTCTCGTGTCTGGGGGACCGACTGTCCCGTGTCTGGGGGTCCGACTGTCACGTGTCTGGGGGACCGACTGTCCGTGTCCGGGGGTCCAACTGTCCCGTGTCCGGGGGACCAACTGTCCCGTGTCCGGGTGTCCGACTGTCCCGTGTCCGGGGGACTGACTGTCCTGTGTCCGGGGGACCGACTGTCCCGTGTCCGGGGGACCGACTGTCCCGTGTCCGACTGTCCTGTATCCGGGGGACCGACTGTCCCGTGTCCGGGTGTCCGACTGTCCCGTGTCCGGGGGACCGACTGTCCCGTGTTCGGGGGACCGACTGTCCCGTGTCCGGGGGGCCGACTGTCCCGTGTCTGGGGGCCGGACTGTCCCGAGTCCGGGTGTCCGACTGTCCTGTGTCTGGGGGGGCCGGACTGTCACGTGTCTGGGGGACCGACTGTCCCGTGTCTGGGGGACCGACTGTCACGTGTCTGGGGGACCAACTGTCCCGTGTTCGGGGGACCAACTGTCCCATGTCCGGGGGACCGACTGTCCCGTGTCCGACTGTCCTGTGTCTGGGGGGACCAGACTGTCACGTGTCTGGGGGGACCAACTGTCCTGTGTCTGGGGTACCGACCGTCTCGTGTCTGGGGGACCGACTGTCCCGTGTCTGGGGGACCGACTGTCCCGTGTCTTGGGTACCGACTGTCTCGTGTCTGGGGTACCGACTGTCCCATGTCTGGGGGACCGACTGTCCCGTGTCTGGGGGTCCAACTGTCCCGTGTCTGGGGGGTCCGACTGTCCTGTGTTCGGGGGACCGACTGTCCCGTGTCTGGGGGTCCGACTGTCCCGTGTCCGGGGGTCCGACTGTCCCGTGTCCGGGGGACCGACTGTCCTGTGTCCGGGGGACCGACTGTCCTGTGTCTGGGGGGTCCGACTGTATCGTGTCTGGGGGGACCGACTGTCCTGTGTCCGGGGGACCGACTGTCCCGTGTCCGGGGGACCGACTGTCCCGTGTCCGGGTGTCCGACTGTCCTGTGTCTGGGGGGTCCGACTGTCCTATGTCTGGGGGGTCCGACTGTCCCGTGTCTGGGGGGACCGACTGTCCCATGTCCGGGGGACCGACTGTCCCGTGTCCGGGGGTCCGACTGTCCCGTGTCTGGGGGGTCCGACTGTCCCGTGTCTGGGGGGTCCGACTGTCCCGTGTCCGGGGGTCCGACTGTCACGTGTCCGGGGGACCGACTGTCCCGTGTCTGGGGGGTCCGACTGTCCCGTGTCTGGGGGGTCCGACTGTCCCGTGTCCGGGGGACCGACTGTCCCGTGTCCGGGGGGCGGTCTGTCCCGTGTCCGGGTGTCCGACTGTCCCGTGTCTGGGGGGTCCGACTGTCCTGTGTCCGGGGGACCGACTGTCCCGTGTTCGGGGGGCCGGACTGTCCCGTGTCTGGGGGGACCGACTGTATTGTGTCTGGGGGTACCGACTGTCCCGTGTCTGGGGGGACCGACTGTCCCGTGTCTGGGGGGTCCGACTGTCCCGTGTCTGGGGGGTCCGACTGTCCCGTGTCCTGGGGGGACCGACTGTCCCGTGTCCTGGGGGGACCGACTGTCCCGTGTCCTGTGGGGACCGACTGTCCCGTGTCTGGGGGTACCGACTGTCCCGTGTCCGGGGGGTCCAACTGTCCCCTGTCTGGGGGGACTGACTGTCCCGTGTCCGGGGGGTTCGACTGTCCCGTGTCCGGGGGGTCCGACTGTCCCGTGTCTGGGGGGCCGGACTGTCCCATGTCTGGGGGTACCGACTGTCCCGTGTCCGGGGGGATCGACTGTCCAGAGGTCGGGTGCCGTGGTTACTGAGTGTAGGTGCGTTTGTGTTGCTAGGTGATGAGGAACATGGTTCACTGCGCGGACCTGAGTAATCCCACTAAACCGCTGGAGCTGTACCGTCAGTGGACAGACCGCATCCTGGAGGAGTTCTTCCGACAGGGAGACAAGGAGCGAGAGCGAGGGATGGAGATCAGCCCCATGTGTGACAAGCACACAGCCTCAGTGGAAAAGTCGCAGGTACCAGTGGGCACTGGGCATTCCCACCTGGGGCTGGGAGTCACTGCCCTGGGGCGCGGTTAGTATAACTCTGAGCCACACACACCAGTTAGCCTCAGTACTCCGGGGTTCTCACAGGTTCCTGCTCCTCCTCTCTATCCAGCGACTGTCTGAGTGTGAGCATCGACTGACGATTTGCTGTGATGCCCCCCATGGTTTAATAGCTGACGCTCTGGGCACTTGAGTTAGTGCCAGAGAGAGACGGAGGTTTGTGGGTCCGTACCTCAGTCAGAGTTAGTATCACCAGGAGAGAAGGGAGAAATTTAGTGGAAAAATGTGGGTTCACCTCTGATCCCTGTTCAGCACCTTCCCCGATCTGGGCTTCATGTCATGGGAGCAGCACTGAACAGCGGGACAGACGGCAAGATCCCACAGGGAGGAGGGGGGGAAGGGACGAGGGGAAGGGGGCGGGCAGGAGGGGGAAGAACATGAGAACATAAGAAATAGGAGCAGGAGTCGGCCACACGGCCCCTCGAGCCTGCTCCGCCATTCAATAAGATCACGGCTGATCTTCTACATCAACTCCACTTTCCTGCACTATCCCCATTTCCCTTGATTCCCCTAGAATCCAAAAATCTATCGATCTCAGCCTTGAATATACTCAATGACTGAGCATCCACAGCCCTTTGGGGCAGAGAATTCCAAAGATTCACCGCCCTCTGAGTGAAGAAATTCCTCCTCATCTCAGTCTTAAATGGCCGACCCCTTATCCTGAGACTATGCCCCCTAGTTCTAGACACTCTAGCCAGGGGAAACAACCTCTCAGCATCTACCCTGTCAATCCTCCTCAGAATCTTGTATGTTTCAATGAGATCACCTCTCATTCTTCTAAACGCCAGAGGGTATAGGCCCAATCTACACAATCTCTGGAAGGGAAGGGGAGGAGTTTACTGTCTCTCATGTCAATCTCTGTACCTTGCAGGTGGGGTTCATTGACTACATTGTGCACCCTCTGTGGGAGACCTGGGGTGACCTGGTACACCCTGATGCTCAGGATATCCTGGACACACTGGAGGACAACAGGTACTGGTACCAGAGTATGATTCCACAGAGCCCCTCCCCACCACTCGATGATCCCAGCCAGGGCGAAGAGGTCTGCATCGACAAGTTCCAGTTTGAACTGACGCTGGAGGAGGAAGAGGATTCCGACCGATCAGACAAGGAGAGGAACAGCATGGGAGAGGAGGAAACAAGCTGCCACAGCTCGGAGGAGACCATGCTGAGCACAGTGGAGGTACAGGAGGAGAGAGACAGCGAGGAGGAGACCATGCTGAGCACAGCGGAGGTACAGGAGGAGAGAGACAGCGAGGAGGGACAATCAGGCGCCACAGCCAAGGACGCATCTTCTGTAGAATCATAAAAATGGGCGGCTGGCGTGTGTGGAACAGACAAAACGAATGAAATTTGTCTTTTTTTGGAGACATGCGCATCAACTGTAGATTGGAATCTGCGTCTGTGGGCGGGTTCCACCATCAGACCGCCCTAACACTCAGGAAACTCGCAACGGGAAGGGGGCGGGAGATCAAAGCCATTCTTTGTCTGGTTTGAACCTTCGACGGGTAACGGGGCAAGAGGAGTTTGTTTTGAAATCACACTTGTGTTCCTCACTCTCGCCCCAGCCCGACAGGAGTGAAGGAGAAGGTAACAAGCTGGAGAGAACGACAGACTTTCAACCGGAATCAGGTGAACCAGACTAAGCTTCCTCTCCTCCGCACAGTTTCCATGGCAAGGGGATCTGTTTCTCTGAGTGTGACAGGGTCTGGGGACTGCGTGCCTTTTCTAGAATTATCTACAAGCTTCGTCTTTGTAGTTAAGTCAAGCAATGATTTGTTTTATTTTTAATGTTATATTTTACGCACTGTTTCTTATAATTTATTCTGCGAGGTTCTGGAAAGAGCCAGATCAATGGGACACAAGCCGGTGGGTTTGAAGCTAAACCGGTTACAAACACTAAGCTCTGCTCTTCAATTTGTGAAGTCTTCCTCCAACCTTCTTTTGCACAATACGGCAATATCTTTGGGACATTTTTAAATAATTTATGTTACAGAGATTCTGGGATGTGTGGGATTTGCGGGACTTACTGTGCTGGCTGAGGATGGGAAAGTTTCCTCCGCTCGAGGTTTCCCATTCCTTTGTGCTGGGAGGGCGCTGCACTTTCATGTCTGTGAGCAGCTTTGAGTGGAACGAGGTCAGGTTTGGTCCATCACTCCTGGGTTCCAGCTGTACCACATCAGGACAACCTCTTATCCACTTTACTCCTCTCCTCTTTTGGAGGCACTGACTCTCACTGAGGTCAGCTCCACAGCATCTCCAGTACCTGGCGGCCATTCTTCAGTGAGTGCTGGCAGGCTATTTAACCATGGGAATATCACAGCCAAGCCCAATAGTGTCTTCACCCGATACACATAAACACGCAGACACACACATGCACACAGACACACACGCACATACAAACACACACAGACATACATACGCAGATACATGCGCACATACACACACGCGTGCATACGCATACACACGCGTGCATACGCATACATGGATGCATGCACATACAAACACACGCAGAGAAACACACAAGCATGTACGCACACACTGATATCCTGGGGTGCAAAACAAATACTGGATTCAGAATGATTGCTTCTCTGCCCCAGAATAAGGAGAGAGTTCTGTTCTAAACCACAACCTTTATTTGTTTGTTTCTCCATTTATCTCCGCGATTACACACGGCCTTTAAATTCAGGACATGAAATTGCTGCTCTCCTGGTTTGCTGTATAAGGGTCAGTATAAAGTAGATTTTTTTTGCCTTAAACTCAGTTTGCGCTCGCAAGAGAACTCCCGACAGCTCGCTCTCAATCCCGGAGATGAGATTGTGGGTGTGATGCCATGGAGATTCCTTCCTGTGCCAAGGGCCGAGCTATCGGAGTCTACCAGAATCGCCAATACTCTGCTGTTCTCAGCACCATCAATGGTTCAATCAATCAGGACACAGCCCATGGAACTTGACGCTAATCATATCGAGTTCCAGAACTAACGGGATGAGCTGGAATGAAGTCCTGGCTCTACATTGTCACTTGTGAATCCAGTTAATGGAATTTCTGTCTGCCTTTCTCTGAAAGTAAAATTCCAGAGAGGAAATAGACGGAGAAGGAAGGGTGAGCAGTTCCAGCGAGTGTCCGCTCTCTGTGAACTGAACATGTAAGGAGTGATTGATCACAGTCGGGTATGAAACCAGTCAGAGCCGATCCCTGCCCCAAACAATGTTGCAAATACCACCATTTCTGGGGGATCTTAAACCCCCCAAAAACCTCTAAACATAATGTTAGTTTCTATCCACTGTCCTGCCTGGGCAGCAAGAGTCTAAATGCCTCCACAGAGTCCGCCTCCTGCTCACTGTTGTCACTCCAAGATTCCATCCAGGCTTGTTTTGGGGAGGAGTCCATTTGTTCCAGCGATATCTGACGGAGCAGGAACCCACACAGCTAGAGCCTGATATGGAGCACACGCTCTCCCCATAGCGTAACAGCCATTTAGAATCGTGGGATGATACAGCACAGGAGGAGGCCATTCGGCCCATCGTGCCTGTGCCGGCTCTTTGAAAGAGCTCTCCAAATCAGTCCTACTCTCCTGCTCTTTCCCCATTTTCCCCCCAAAGTATTTATCCAATTACCTTTTGAAAGTTACTATTGAATCTGCTTCCACCGCCCTTTCAGGCAGCGCGTTCCAGATCACAACAACTCGCTGCGGAAAAAAATCATCTCCCGTCTGGTTCTTTTGCCAGTCACCGTAAGTCTGTGTCCTCTGGTTACCGACCCTCCCGCCACTGGAAACAGTTTCTCCTTATTTACTCTTATCAGAACCCCTCATAGCCAGAGCGCTTAGAGTGAGGCTGGCAGAGCCAAAGATTAGACAGCTGGAGCATTGTACGCTTCCCCTGTGTGTCCATATAGCACCACCCTTACCCATTAGAGCACTGAACCGGGCCGAGGGTTGGCTCCAATCCCAGCCTCCAGTCACGGTCTGTCCCTCCCTGTCCCATTATTGTAGTCTGATGTGATGTGACGGGTGTGGGTTAGATTCTGAAGCAAGGTCAGACTTATCCACGAAAGGCATTGACATCACCCAGAGCTGCAGGTTAATTAAAGGTCGGATCACAACAACTGGCTCAAGATTCACACCACGTGAAAGATAAAGTCCATCAGCCCTGGTCAGGATCTGTAGCTTCAGTAGCAATCCTCAGGAATCAGCAGAAACTCCAAAAAGTTAGCACCGCGGACCCCAGATCAGCCAATCATGTTGTCGCCTCAAATTCAGGCACAAATTAAGCAGATTTTATCGGGATGGGTTGGAGGAATCACACCCTGGGGACAGAAAATGGCAGGGGGGGTCACCTACTAGTTCCCTCTTTGGTTTGGCATCCATCTTGTGTCTGATTGTGTCTCAAAATGGCGGTGGGACGTTTTCTACATTGGCGATAGGGGTTCGTGTCCCAACAGCTCTCTGACCAATCGCTGCGACTCATTGCTTGTGGCATCCAGCGGCCTCTTGTGGTTCTGACCCCTCACTTCATTCCTGCTTTAACGGTGGTTTTATTTGTTCCCCTCGGACTCTCCGAGTTGCCGGGTACTTTGGGGAAAACATGTTCCAAATCACGGAGCAGTTAGTGAAAACCCGCTCCCCCATCTCAGCCAAGCGGGCCAGCGAACAGAGAGATATCAGCTGGTGATATCGTGGCCATTCTGTACAGTCTCCACCAACCAGCCAGGTTCAGGCACGGGTCTGTGGTTGTTGTACAGTTTTTTAGTTTGTATTATTCATGATTTTATTTTTTTGGTTCTGGTTTGATATTTGTACATAATGTAATGTTTGTAAATGATTCATTCAAAAGCTGTTGAGACCGAGAGATAATCCTGGTGAGGAGAATAGTGTCAAATCCTGTGTAATATAATGTGCTGTGGAATTGCGAACACTTGGAGCCTGGAACCGCTGATTGACATCTACACCAACCCTGCATCCTTTACCAACATGGGGAGGGGGGTGAAACACGTATGCAGCACACACTCACTCTCGCACACGCTCACTCACACACACACACTCATTCACACTCTCGCACACGCTCACACACACACTCACTCTCGCACGCACTCGCTCACTCACACGCACACTCGCTCACACACACACACTCGCTCACACACACACATTCGTTCACTCACATACACTTGCTCACACACACACACTCACATACACTCTCTTGCGCACACACACACTCATGTGCAGCACACACACACACACACACACGCTCACACGTGCACACACTCGCGCACTCACTCACACAATCGCGCGCACACTTACACACACTCGCGCGCACACTCACTCTCACACACTCGTGCGTGCACTCACTCACGCACGCTCACTCACTCACACTCGCGCGCGCGCGCACTCACACTCGCGCGCACTCACACACTCGCGTGCGCATTCACTCTCGCACACACTCGCGCGCGCGCACTCGCACACTCGCGCACAAACACACACTCGCGCGCACTCACACACACACTCGCGCGCACACTCTATCACGCGCGCTCACTCACTCACACTCGCGCGTGCACTCGCTCTCTCACACTCGCGCGCACACACACTCGCGCGCACACACACGCACGTGCACTCACTATCGCAGACTCACGCGCACTCACACACACACTCGCGCGCACACTCATTCTCACACTCGTGCACGCACTCACTCTCTCACACTCGCGTGCGCACTCACTCGCGCGCGCACTCACTCGCACACGCACTCACTCTCACACATACTCGCGCGCACTCACTCGCTCACTCACACACACACACTCACTCACATACACTCACTCTCGCACACTCACTCTCGCAAACACTCGCTCACACTCGCTCACTCACACACACTCAAATACACTCGCGCACACACACTCACGCTCGTGTGCAGCACACACTCACTCTCACACACACTCTCGTGCACACACACTCATTTACGCGTGCACTCTCACACAGACACGCGCACGCACTCACTCACACACACTCGCGCACTCACTCTCACACACACTCGCGCGCACACTATCACACACTCGCACGCACACTCTATCACACACACTTGCGCACACACTCTCTCAAACACACTCGCGTGTGTACACTCTCTCACACGCACTCACTCTCACACTCGCGCGCACACTCTCTCTCACACACACTCGCAAGCACACACACTCGCGCGCACACTCTCACACTTGTGCACGCACTCACTGACACACACTCGCGCGCGCACTCACACTCTCACACATACTTGCGCGCGCACTCACACACACTCGCACTCACTTGCACGCGTACTCACACATACTCGCGCGTGCACTCACTCTCACACACTCGCACGCGCACTCACTCTCTCACACACTCACGCGCACTCTCACTCGCACACACACACACACACACTCGCGCGTTCACACACTCACTCTTGCACACTCTCACACTTTCGCGCACACTCACTCTCACACACACACACTCGCACTCGTACTCACGCATGGCGGGGGAGTGGGCTTACACATCAGAGATTGGATCAGGCAAAAAGATCAGCGTAAACCCAGATCTGCACAAAGTCTAATTTCTGCCTCTGAAGGGGATATAATTACTAACGGTCCAGTATGAGGCACAACGCCAAAAGCCGACATCTCTCCCTGCACAGATACCCCAATATACTGACTCACAGATTCGCCATCCCACCCCCCCAACGCCCATCCCCTCCCAAGCACACCACCCACCCTCCTCGCCCACCACCCCCCCCTCGCACAAACCCCCTCGCCCATCCCCCCCCTCGCCCATTCCCCGACTGATTCACTCTGTAATATTTAATATCGAGGCTAAACTTGATTGGCCAAATTGTTCTCTGAATCGCATGTTCAGGAATTTGAGAGAATTGGAAACTGCAAACAGGAAACTTGCAGGACCCTTGTGCAGCTGTGTAACACACTCACTGAGCACACACTCACTGAGCACACTCGCTGAACACGCTCACTGAACTCATGCTCACTGAACACACTGAGTGCACACTCGCTGAACTCACGCTCACTGAACACGTTCGCTGAACACACTCACTGAACACACTCACTGAACACAATCGCTGAACTCACGCTCACTGAACTCACTCACTGAACACGCTCGCTGAACACACTCACTGAACACACTCGCTCAACTCACGCTCACTGAACACACTCGCTGAACACGCTCTCGGAACTCACACTCACTGAACACAATCGCTGAGCGCACACTCGCAGAGCTCACACTCACTGAGCTCACACTCACTGAGCTCACACTCACTGAACATGCTCGCTGAGCTCACTCGCTGAGCGCACACTCACTGAGCTCACACTCGCTGAGCTCACACTCGCTGAGCTCACATGCACTCAGCTCACACTCACTGAACTCACACTCACTGAACATGCTCGCTGAGCTCACACTCGCTGAGCACAGATTCACTGAGCACACACTCGCTGAGCACACATGCACTCAGCTGTCTCACTGAACGCACACTCAGCTCACACTCGCTGAAAGCACACTCGCTGAACTCACACATGCTGAACACACGCTCGCTGAGCTCACATGCACTGAGCCCACACTTGCTGAACGCACACTCAGCTCACACTCGCCGAACTCACACACGCTGAACACATACTTGCTGAGCTCACACTCACTGAGCCCACACTCAGCTCACACTCGCTGAACTTACACTCACTGAACACACACTCGCTGAACTCACACTCACTGATCACACTCACTGAACTCACACTCACTGAACACACACTCGCTGAGCTCACACTCACTGAGCGTGCACTCGCTGAGCTCACACTGAACGCACATGCACTGAGTGCACACTCACTGAACACACACTGAGCTCACACTGATCGCACACTCGATGAGCTCACACTGAACACACACTCGCTGAGCGCACACCAGCCTAATGGTAAACAGAACTCCTTCAGGGTCTCCTTCAGGCTAATGAGTCAGAAATGCAGCACCCTGTGGGCAACGTTCCCTTTAAGCTGTGCGGCTGCACAGTGCTCCAGGGATCCCGCGCTGCCAGCTTGTCAATGCAAAAATCACACGCGGTATTTTGCATGGCCAGCACGGCAAGGGGCCATGCAACGACAAAAACATTTCGAGGGAACATTGCCTGTGGGCTGGATATGGCTCAGCGTTTTCCAGTCAGACACCCTGCGGTGAGGGTGAGGTGTGTGTCGTCCACTATCGACCCAACCCGGCTTTGCTCCACCATTGTTTGAATGGACAAAGCTGACTCCAGGCGAACCCCCACTCGCTGCCTCAGCTCAGCCCCACTGTCCAGCTCATTGGGTCTGAGCTCACAGCAGTGACAGTAATTCAAGTCCCGGAAATCGTGAAGCTTTACACAATCATCGTAGACCAACAAAAGATCAAATGGGCATGGTAAAGGTCACGGCTCAGTAGCTGCCACTGCTGGACTGAGCTTCACACTTTGCTGTGCGATTGTATATTTTTAATCCAAGGTGCCCACAGAACAGGAGGGTCTAGGATGGTTTGGTAAAGGACACAGCACTTTCAATATTCAACGTTCCACATTCATCAGATGGACCTGTTGTAAACTGTAGCATCAAATCTCACAGAAATATGTTTGAAAAAATATTAAAAATCACTTGAAATTACCGATTGTAATATTTGTACATTTGTTGCAGTGCTCGGGCGAGAGCTGTCTCTGAACTCGTGCCCAGATTCACATCTCAGCCAGTCCACATTGTGGCTGGGGTTTGAGACATCTCGCTATCTTTGTCCGTCTCTCTCTCAATCCGTCAGTGTAGAATGTGTTCACACTCCCCCCATCAATCAATATATGGGGTTTAATTATGAGAAACGTCAAAAATAAACAAATAAAAAGCACGGAGAAGGTTTGCGGTGAGTTGGTGTCAATCTTTTATATCATAGAACCGTAAACGGTTACAGCACAGGAGGAGGCCACAGGGCCCATCGTGTCGGTGCCACCTCTTTCCCAAACCAATTCCAAACTAATCCCACTGCCCCACTCTCCGATCATAGCCCAAAATCAATTCCAAACTAATTACATTACCCTGCTCTCCCCCCATAGCCCTGTATCAATCCCAAACTAATCCCACTGCCCCACTCTCCGATCATAGCCCAAAATCAATTCCAAACTAATTACATTACCCTGCTCTCCGATCATAGCCCTGTATCAATCCCCAAACTAATCCCACTGCCCCACTCTCCCCCCATAGCCCTGTATCAATCCCCAAACTAATCCCACTGCCCCACTCTCCCCCCACAGCCCTGTATCAATCCCCAAACTAATCCCACTGCCCCGCTCTCTCCCCATAGCCCTGTATCAATCCCCAAACTAATCCCACTGCCCCGCTCTCTCCCCATAGCCCTGTATCAATCCCAAACTAATCCCACTGCCCCGCTCACTCCCCATAGCCCTGTATCAATCCCAAACTAATCCCACTGCCCCACTCTCTCCCCATAGCCCTGTATCAATCCCCAAACTAATACCACTGCCCCACTCTCCCCCCATAGCCCTGTATCAATCCCCAAACTAATCCCACTGCCCCACTCTCCGATCATAGCCCTGTATCAATCCCAAACTAATCCCACTGCCCCGCTCTCTCCCCATAGCCCTGTATCAATCCCCAAACTAATCCCACTGCCCCACTCTCCCCCCCATAGCCCTGTATCAATCCCCAAACTAATCCCACTGCCCCGCTCTCTCCCCATAGCCCTGTATCAATCCCCAAACTAATCCCACTGCCCCGCTCTCTCCCCATAGCCCTGTATCAATCCCCAAACTAATCCCACTGCCCCGCTCTCTCCCCATAGCCCTGTATCAATCCCCAAACTAATCCCACTGCCCCGCTCTCTCCCCACAGCCCTGTATCAATCCCAAACTAATCCCACTGCCCCACTCTCCCACCCCCCCCGCCATAGCCCTGTATCAATCCCAAACTAATCCCACTGCCCCACTCTCTCCCCATAGCCCTGTATCAATCCCCAAACTAATCCCACTGCCCCACTCTCCGATCATAGCCCTGTATCAATTCCAAACTAATTACATTACCCTGCTCTCCCCCCATAGACCTGTATCAATCCCAAACTAATCCCATTGCCCCGCTCTCTCCCCATAGCCCTGTATCAATCCCCAAACTAATCCCACTGCCCCACTCTCCGATCACAGCCCTGTATCAATTCCAAACTAATTACATTACCCTGCTCTCCCCCCATAGCCCTGTATCAATCCCAAACTAATCACACTTCCCCACTCTCCCCCCATAGCCCTGTATCAATCCTCAAACTAATCCCACTGCCCCGCTCTCTCCCCATAGCCCTGTATCAATCCCCAAACTAATCCCACTGCCCCGCTCTCTCCCCATAGCCCTGTATCAATCCCAAACTAATCCCACTGCCCCACTCTCCCCCCATAGCCCTGTATCAATCCCAAACTAATCCCACTGCCCCACTCTCTCCCCATAGCCCTGTATCAATCCCCAAACTAATCCCACTGCCCCACTCTCCGATCATAGCCCTGTATCAATTCCAAACTAATTACATTACCCTGCTCTCCCCCCATAGCCCTGTATCAATCCCAAACTAATCCCACTGCTCCGCTCTCTCCCCATAGCCCTGTATCAATCCCCAAACTAATCCCACTGCCCCACTCTCCCCCCATAGCCCTGTATCAATCCCCAAACTAATCCCACTGCCCCGCTCTCTCCCCATAGCCCTGTATCAATCCCCAAACTAATCCCACTGCCCCGCTCTCTCCCCATAGCCCTGTATCAATCCCAAACTAATCCCACTGCCCCACTCTCCCCCCGCCCCATAGCCCTGTATCAATCCCAAACTAATCCCACTGCCCCACTCTCTCCCCATAGCCCTGTATCAATCCCCAAACTAATCCCACTGCCCCACCCTCCGATCATAGCCCTGTATCAATTCCAAACTAATTACATTACCCTGCTCTCCCCCCATAGCCCTGTATCAATCCCAAACTAATCCCATTGCCCCGCTCTCTCCCCATAGCCCTGTATCAATCCCCAAACTAATCCCACTGCCCCACTCTCCGATCATAGCCCTGTATCAATTCCAAACTAATTACATTACCCTGCTCTCCCCCCATAGCCCTGTATCAATCCCAAACTAATCCCACTGCCCCACTCTCCCCCATAGCCCTGTATCAATCCCAAACTAATCCCACTGCCCCACTCTCTCCCCATAGCCCTGTATCAATCCCCAAACTAATCCCACTGCCCCACTCTCCGATCATAGCCCTGTATCAATTCCAAACTAATTACATTACCCTGCTCTCCCCCCATAGCCCTGTATCAATCCCCAAACTAATCCCACTGCCCCACTCACTCCCCATAGCCCTGTATCAATCCCCAAACTAATCCCACTGCCCCGCTCTCTCCCCATAGCCCTGTATCAATCCCCAAACTAATCCCACTGCCCTACTCTCCGATCAAAGCCCTGTATCAATCCCAAACTAATCCCACTGCCCCGCTCTCCCCCCATAGCCCTGTATCAATCCCAAACTAATCCCACTGCCCCGCTCTCTCCCTATAGCCCTGTATCAATCCCCAAACTAATCCCACTGCCCCACTCTCCCCCCATAGCCCTGTATCAATCCCCAAACTAATCCCACTGCCCCACTCTCCCCCCCATAGCCCTGTATCAATCCCCAAACTAATCCCACTGCCCCACTCTCCCCCCATAGCCCTGTATCAATCCCAAACTAATCCCACTGCCCCGCTCTCTCCCCATAGCCCTGTATCAATCCCAAACTAATCCCACTGCCCCGCTCTCTCCCCATAGCCCTGTATCAATCCCAAACTAATCCCACTGCCCCGCTCTCTCCCCATAGCCCTGTATCAATCCCAAATTAATCCCACTGCCCCGCTCTCTCCCCATAGCCCTGTATCAATCCCAAACTAATCCCACTGCCCCGCTCTCTCCCCATAGACCTGTATCAATCCCCAAACTAATCCCACTGCCCCGCTCTCTCCCCATAGCCCTGTATCAATCCCCAAACTAATCCCACTGCCCCGCTCTCTCCCCATAGCCCTGTATCAATCCCAAACTAATCCCACTGCCCCACTCTCCCCCCCATAGCCCTGTATCAATCCCAAACTAATCCCACTGCTCCGCTCTCCCCCCATAGCCCTGTATCAATTCCAAACTAATTACATTACCCTGCTCTCTCCCCATAGCCCTGTATCAATCCCAAACTAATCCCACTGCCCCACTCTCCGATCATAGCCCTGTATCAATTCCAAACTAATTACATTACCCTGCTCACTCCCCATAGCCCTGTATCAATCCCAAACTAATCCCACTGCCCCACTCTCCCCCCATAGCCCTGTATCAATCCCCAAACTAATCCCACTGCCCCACTCTCCCCCCATAGCCCTGTATCAATCCCAAACTAATCCCACTGCCCCGCTCTCCCCATAGCCCTGTATCAATCCCTAAACTAATCCCACTGCCCCACTCTCCCCCCATAGCCCTGTATCAATCCCCAAACTAATCCCACTGCCCCGCTCTCCGATCATAGCCCTGTATCAATCCCAAACTAATCCCACTGCCCCACTCACTCCCCATAGCCCTGTATCAATCCCCAAACTAATTACATTACCCTGCTCTCTCCCATAGCCCTGTATCAATCCCAAAACTAATCCCACTGCCCCACTCTCCGATCATAGCCCTGTATCAATCCCCAAACTAGTCCCACTGCCCCACTCTCCGATCATAGCCCTGTATCAATCCCAAACTAATCCCACTGCCCCACTCTCTCCCCATAGCCCTGTATCAATCCCCAAACTAATCCCACTGCCCCACTCTCCCCCCATAGCCCTGTATCAATCCCCAAACTAATCCCACTGCCCCGCTCTCTCCCCATAGCCCTGTATCAATCCCCAAACTAATCCCACTGCCCCGCTCTCCGAACATAGCCCTGTATCAATCCCAAACTAATCCCACTGCCCCGCTCTCTCCCCATAGCCCTGTATCAATCCCCAAACTAATCCCACTGCCCCGCTCTCTCCCCAAAGCCCTGCATCAATCCCCAAACTAATCCCACTGCCCCGCTCTCCCCCCATAGCCCTGTATCAATCCCCAAACTAATCCCACTGCCCCGCTCTCTCCCCATAGCCCTGTATCAATCCCCAAACTAATCCCACTGCCCCGCTCTCCCCCCATAGCCCTGTATCAATCCCCAAACTAATCCCACTGCCCCGCTCTCCCCCCATAGCCCTGTATCAATCCCAAACTAATCCCACTGCCCCGCTCTCTCCCCATAGCCCTGTATCAATCCCAAACTAATCCCACTGCCCCGCTCTCTCCGCATAGGCCTGTATCAATCCCAAACTAATCCCACTGCCCCGCTCTCTCCCCATAGCCCTGTATCAATCCCAAACTAATCCCACTGCCCCGCTCTCTCCCCATAGCCCTGTATCAATCCCAAACTAATCCCACTGCCCCGCTCTCTCCCCATAGCCCTGTATCAATCCCCAAACTAATCCCACTGCCCCACTCTCCCCCCATAGCCCTGTATCAATTCCAAACGAATCCCACTGCCCCGCACTCTCCCCATAGCCCTGTATCAATCCCCAAACTAATCCCACTGCCCCGCTCTCCGATCATAGCCCTGTATCAATCCCCAAACTAATCCCACTGCCCCACTCTCCGATCATAGCCCTGTATCAATTCCAAACTAATCCCACTGCCCCACTCTCCGATCATAGCCCTGTAGCAATCCCCAAACTAATCCCACTGCCGCACTCTCCGATCATAGCCCTGTATCAATTCCAAACTAATCCCACTGCCCCGCTCTCTCCCCATAGCCCTGTATCAATCCCAAACTAATCCCACTGCCCCGCTCACTCCCCATAGCCCTGTATCAATCCCAAACTAATCCCACTGCCCTGCTCTCCCCCCATAGCCCTGTATCAATCCCAAACTAATCCCACTTCCCCACTCTCTCCGCATAGCCCTGTATCAATCCCCAAACTAATGCCATTGCCCCACTCTCTCCCCATAGCCCTGTATCAATCCCCAAACTAATCCCACTGCCCCACTCTCTCCCCATAGCCCTGTATCAATCCCAAACTATTCCCACTGCCCCGCTCTCTCCCCATAGCCCCGTATCAATCCCCAAACTAATCCCACTGCCCCACTCTCTCCGCATAGCCCTGTATCAATCCCCAAACTAATCCCACTGCCCCACTCTCTCCCCATAGCCCTGTATCAATCCCAATCTAATCCCACTGCCCCGCTCTCTCCCCATAGCCCTGCATCAATCCCAAACTAATCCCACTGCCCCGCTCACTCCCCATAGCCCTGTACCAATCCCCAAACTAATCCCACTGCCCCACTCTCCCCCCATTGCCCTGTATCAATCCCCAAACTAATCCCACTGCCCCGCTCACTCCCCATAGCCCTGTATCAATCCCCAAACTAATCCCACTGCCCCACTCTCTCCCCATAGCCCTGTATCAATCCCAAACTAATCCCACTGCCCCGCTCTCTCCCCATAGCCCTGTATCAATCCCCAAACTAATCCCACTGCCCCACTCTCCCCCCATAGCCCTGTATCAATCCCCAAACTAATCCCACTGCCCCGCTCTCCCCCCATAGCCCTGTATCAATCCCCAAACTAATCCCGCTGCCCCGCTCACTCCCCATAGCCCTGTATCAATCCCCAAACTAATCCCACTGCCCCACTCTCTCCCCATAGCCCTGTATCAATCCCAAACTAATCCCACTGCCCCGCTCACTCCCCATAGCCCTGTATCAATCCCCAAACTAATCCCACTGCCACACTCTCCCCCCCCATAGCCCTGTATCAATCCCCAAACTAATCCCACTGCCCGGCTCACTCCCCATAGCCCTGTATCAATCCCCAAACTAATCCCACTGCCCCGCTCTCTCCCCATAGCCCTGTATCAATCCCCAAACTAATCCCACTGCCCCACTCTCCCCCCATAGCCCTGTATCAATCCCCAAACTAATCCCACTGCCCCGCTCTCCCCCCATAGCCCTGTATCAATCCCCAAACTAATCCCACTGCCCCGCTCACTCCCCATAGCCCTGTATCAATCCCCAAACTAATCCCACTGCCCCGCTCTCCGATCATAGCCCTGTATCAATCCCAAACTAATCCCACTGCCCCGCTCTCCCCCCATAGCCCTGTATCAATCCCAAACTAATCCCACTGCCCCGCTCTCTCCCCATAGCCCTGTATCAATCCCCAAACTAATCCCACTGCCCCGCTCTCCGATCATAGCCCTGTATCAATCCCCAAACTAATCCCACTGCCCCGCTCTCCGATCATAGCCCTGTATCAATCCCCAAACTAATTACATTACCCTGCTCTCTCCCATAGCCCTGTATCAATCCCCAAACTAATCCCACTGCCCCACTCTCCGATCATAGCCCTGTATCAATCCCCAAACTAGTCCCACTGCCCCACTCTCCGATCATAGCCCTGTATCAATTCCAAACTAATCCCACTGCCCCGCTCTCTCCCCATAGCCCTGTATCAATCCCCAAACTAATCCCACTGCCCGCTCTCTCCCCATAGCCCTGTATCAATCCCAAACTAATCCCACTGCCCCGCTCTCTCCCCATAGCCCTGTATCAATCCCAAACTAATCCCACTGCCCCACTCTCCCCCCATAGCCCTGTATCAATCCCCAAACTAATCCCACTGCCCCACTCTCCCCCCATAGCCCTGTATCAATCCCCAAACTAATCCCACTGCCCCGCTCTCTCCCCAAAGCCCTGTATCAATCCCCAAACTAATCCCACTGCCCCGCTCTCTCCCCATAGCCCTGTATCAATCCCCAAACTAATCCCACTGCCCCACTCTCCCCCCATAGCCCTGTATCAATCCCCAAACTAATCCCACTGCCCCACTCTCCCCCCATAGCCCTGTATCAATCCCCAAACTAATCCCACTGCCCCGCTCTCCCCCCATAGCCCTGTATCAATCCCAAACTAATCCCACTGCCCCGCTCTCTCCCCATAGCCCTGTATCAATCCCAAACTAATCCCACTGCCCCGCTCTCTCCCCATAGCCCTGTATCAATCCCAAACTAATCCCACTGCCCCGCTCTCTCCCCATAGCCCTGTATCAATCCCAAACTAATCCCACTGCCCCGCTCTCTCCCCATAGCCCTGTATCAATCCCCAAACTAATCCCACTGCCCCGCTCTCCCCCCATAGCCCTGTATCAATCCCCAAACTAATCCCACTGCTCCGCTCTCCCCCCATAGCCCTGTATCAATTCCAAACGAATCCCACTGCCCCGCACTCTCCCCATAGCCCTGTATCAATCCCCAAACTAATCCCACTGCCGCGCTCTCCGATCATAGCCCTGTATCAATCCCCAAACTAATCCCACTGCCCCGCTCTCCGATCATAGCCCTGTATCAATCCCCAAACTAATCCCACTGCCCCACTCTCCCCCCATAGCCCTGTATCAATCCCCAAACTAATCCCACTGCCCCGCTCACTCCCCATAGCCCTGTATCAATCCCCAAACTAATCCCACTGCCCCGCTCTCCGATCATAGCCCTGTATCAATTCCAAACTAATCCCACTGCCCCGCTCTCTCCCCATAGCCCTGTATCAATCCCCAAACTAATCCCACTGCCCCGCTCTCTCCCCATAGCCCTGTATCAATCCCAAACTAATCCCACTGCCCCACTCTCCGATCATAGCCCTGTAGCAATCCCCAAACTAATCCCACTGCCCCACTCTCCGATCATAGCCCTGTATCAATTCCAAACTAATCCCACTGCCCCGCTCTCTCCCCATAGCCCTGTATCAATCCCAAACTTATCCCACTGCCCCGCTCACTCCCCATAGCCCTGTATCAATCCCAAACTAATCCCACTGCCCTGCTCTCCCCCCATAGCCCTGTATCAATCCCAAACTAATCCCACTTCCCCACTCTCTCCGCATAGCCCTGTATCAATCCCCAAACTAATGCCACTGCCCCACTCTCTCCCCATAGCCCTGTATCAATCCCAAACTAATCCCACTGCCCCGCTCTCTCCCCATAGCCCTGCATCAATCCCAAACTAATCCCACTGCCCCGCTCACTCCCCATAGCCCTGTATCAATCCCCAAACTAATCCCACTGCCCCACTCTCCCCCCATAGCCCTGTATCAATCCCCAAACTAATCCCACTGCTCCGCTCTCCCCCCATAGCCCTGTATCAATTCCAAACGAATCCCACTGCCCCGCACTCTCCCCATAGCCCTGTATCAATCCCCAAACTAATCCCACTGCCCCGCTCTCCGATCATAGCCCTGTATCAATCCCCAAACTAATCCCACTGCCCCGCTCTCCGATCATAGCCCTGTATCAATCCCCAAACTAGTCCCACTGCCCCACTCTCCGATCATAGCCCTGTATCAATTCCAAACTAATCCCACTGCCCCGCTCTCTCCCCATAGCCCTGTATCAATCCCCAAACTAATCCCACTGCCCCGCTCTCTCCCCATAGCCCTGTATCAATCCCAAACTAATCCCACTGCCCCGCTCTCTCCCCATAGCCCTGTATCAATCCCAAACTAATCCCACTGCCCAACTCTCCGATCATAGCCCTGTAGCAATCCCCAAATTAATCCCACTGCCCCACTCTCCGATCATAGCCCTGTATCAATTCCAAACTAATCCCACTGCCCCGCTCTCTCCCCATAGCCCTGTATCAATCCCAAACTAATCCCACTGCCCCGCTCACTCCCCATAGCCCTGTATCAATCCCAAACTAATCCCACTGCCCTGCTCTCCCCCCATAGCCCTGTATCAATCCCAAACTAATCCCACTTCCCCACTCTCTCCGCATAGCCCTGTATCAATCCCCAAACTAATGCCATTGCCCCACTCTCTCCCCATAGCCCTGTATCAATCCCAAACTAATCCCACTGCCCCGCTCTCTCCCCATAGCCCTGCATCAATCCCAAACTAATGCCACTGCCCCGCTCACTCCCCATAGCCCTGTATCAATCCCCAAACTAATCCCACTGCCCCACTCTCCCCCCATAGCCCTGTATCAATCCCCAAACTAATCCCACTGCCCCGCTCACTCCCCATAGCCCTGTATCAATTCCCAAACTAATCCCACTGCCCCACTCTCTCCCCATAGCCCTGTATCAATCCCAAACTATTCCCACTGCCCCGCTCTCTCCCCATAGCCCTGTATCAATCCCCAAACTAATCCCACTGCCCCACTCTCCCCCCATAGCCCTGTATCAATCCCCAAACTAATCCCACTGCCCTGCTCTCCCCCCATAGCCCTGTATCAATCCCAAACTAATCCCACTTCCCCACTCTCTCCGCATAGCCCTGTATCAATCCCCAAACGAATCCCACTGCCCCACTCTCTCCCCATAGCCCTGTATCAATCCCAATCTAATCCCACTGCCCCGCTCTCTCCCCATAGCCCTGCATCAATCCCAAACTAATCCCACTGCCCCGCTCACCCCCCATTGCCCTGTATCAATCCCCAAACTAATCCCACTGCCCCGCTCACTCCCCATAGCCCTGTATCAATCACCAAACTAATCCCACTGCCCCGCTCTCTCCCCATAGCCCTGTATCAATCCCAAACTAATCCCACTGCCCCGCTCTCTCCCCATAGCCCTGTATCAATCCCCAAACTAATCCCACTGCCCCACTCTCCCCCCATAGCCCTGTATCAATCCCCAAACTAATCCCACTGCCCCGCTCTCCCCCCATAGCCCTGTATCAATCCCCAAACTAATCCCACTGCCCCGCTCACTCCCCATAGCCCTGTATCAATCCCCAAACTAATCCCACTGCCCCACTCTCTCCCCATAGCCCTGTATCAATCCCAAACTAATCCCACTGCCCCGCTCACTCCCCATAGCCCTGTATCAATCCCCAAACTAATCCCACTGCCACACTCTCCCCCCCCATAGCCCTGTATCAATCCCCAAACTAATCCCACTGCCCGGCTCACTCCCCATAGCCCTGTATCAATCCCCAAACTAATCCCACTGCCCCGCTCTCTCCCCATAGCCCTGTATCAATCCCCAAACTAATCCCACTGCCCCACTCTCCCCCCATAGCCCTGTATCAATCCCCAAACTAATCCCACTGCCCCGCTCTCCCCCCATAGCCCTGTATCAATCCCCAAACTAATCCCACTGCCCCGCTCACTCCCCATAGCCCTGTATCAATCCCCAAACTAATCCCACTGCCCCACTCTCTCCCCATAGCCCTGTATCAATCCCCAAACTAATCCCACTGCCCCGCTCTCCGATCATAGCCCTGTATCAATCCCAAACTAATCCCACTGCCCCGCTCTCCCCCCATAGCCCTGTATCAATCCCAAACTAATCCCACTGCCCCGCTCTCTCCCCATAGCCCTGTATCAATCCCCAAACTAATCCCACTGCCCCGCTCTCCGATCATAGCCCTGTATCAATCCCCAAACTAATCCCACTGCCCCGCTCTCCGATCATAGCCCTGTATCAATCCCCAAACTAATTACATTACCCTGCTCTCTCCCATAGCCCTGTATCAATCCCCAAACTAATCCCACTGCCCCACTCTCCGATCATAGCCCTGTATCAATCCCCAAACTAGTCCCACTGCCCCACTCTCCGATCATAGCCCTGTATCAATTCCAAACTAATCCCACTGCCCCGCTCTCTCCCCATAGCCCTGTATCAATCCCCAAACTAATCCCACTGCCCCGCTCTCTCCCCATAGCCCTGTATCAATCCCAAACTAATCCCACTGCCCCGCTCTCTCCCCATAGCCCTGTATCAATCCCAAACTAATCCCACTGCCCCACTCTCCCCCCATAGCCCTGTATCAATCCCCAAACTAATCCCACTGCCCCACTCTCCCCCCATAGCCCTGTATCAATCCCCAAACTAATCCCACTGCCCCGCTCTCTCCCCAAAGCCCTGTATCAATCCCCCAACTAATCCCACTGCCCCGCTCTCTCCCCATAGCCCTGTATCAATCCCCAAACGAATCCCACTGCCCCACTCTCCCCCCCATAGCCCTGTATCAATCCCCAAACTAATCCCACTGCCCCACTCTCCCCCCATAGCCCTGTATCAATCCCCAAACTAATCCCACTGCCCCGCTCTCCCCCCATAGCCCTGTATCAATCCCAAACTAATCCCACTGCCCCGCTCTCTCCCCATAGCCCTGTATCAATCCCAAACTAATCCCACTGCCCCGCTCTCTCCCCATAGCCCTGTATCAATCCCAAACTAATCCCACTGCCCCGCTCTCTCCCCATAGCCCTGTATCAATCCCCAAACTAATCCCACTGCCCCGCTCTCCGATCATAGCCCTGTATCAATCCCCAAACTAATCCCACTGCCCCGCTCTCCGATCATAGCCCTGTATCAATCCCCAAACTAATCCCACTGCCCCACTCTCCCCCCATAGCCCTGTATCAATCCCCAAACTAATCCCACTGCCCCGCTCACTCCCCATAGCCCTGTATCAATCCCCAAACTAATCCCACTGCCCCGCTCTCCGATCATAGCCCTGTATCAATTCCAAACTAAACCCACTGCCCCGCTCTCTCCCCATAGCCCTGTATCAATCCCCAAACTAATCCCACTGCCCCGCTCTCTCCCCATAGCCCTGTATCAATCCCAAACTAATCCCACTGCCCCACTCTCCGATCATAGCCCTGTAGCAATCCCCAAACTAATCCCACTGCCCCACTCTCCGATCATAGCCCTGTATCAATCCCAAACTAATCCCACTGCCCCGCTCACTCCCCATAGCCCTGTATCATACCCAAACTAATCCCACTGCCCTGCTCTCCCCCCATAGCCCTGTATCAATCCCAAACTAATCCCACTTCCCCACTCTCTCCGCATAGCCCTGTATCAATCCCCAAACTAATGCCACTGCCCCACTCTCTCCCCATAGCCCTGTATCAATCCCAAACTAATCCCACTGCCCCGCTCTCTCCCCATAGCCCTGCATCAATCCAAAACTAATCCCACTGCCCCGCTCACTCCCCATAGCCCTGTATCAATCCCCAAACTAATCCCACTGCCCCACTCTCCCCCCATAGCCCTGTATCAATCCCCAAACTAATCCCACTGCCCCGCTCTCTCCCCATAGCCCTGTATCAATCCCAAACTAATCCCACTGCCCCGCTCTCTCCCCATAGCCCTGTATCAATCCCAAACTAATCCCACTGCCCCACTCTCCCCCCATAGCCCTGTATCAATCCCCAAACTAATCCCACTGCCCCACTCTCCCCCCATAGCCCTGTATCAATCCCCAAACTAATCCCACTGCCCCGCTCTCTCCCCAAAGCCCTGTATCAATCCCCAAACTAATCCCACTGCCCCGCTCTCTCCCCATAGCCCTGTATCAATCCCCAAACTAATCCCACTGCCCCACTCTCCCCCCATAGCCCTGTATCAATCCCCAAACTAATCCCACTGCCCCACTCTCCCCCCATAGCCCTGTATCAATCCCCAAACTAATCCCACTGCCCCGCTCTCCCCCCATAGCCCTGTATCAATCCCAAACTAATCCCACTGCCCCGCTCTCTCCCCATAGCCTTGTATCAATCCCAAACTAATCCCACTGCCCCGCTCTCTCCCCATAGCCCTGTATCAATCCCAAACTAATCCCACTGCCCCGCTCTCTCCCCATAGCCCTGTATCAATCCCAAACTAATCCCACTGCCCCGCTCTCTCCCCATAGCCCTGTATCAATCCCCAAACTAATCCCACTGCCCCGCTCTCCCCCCATAGCCCTGTATCAATCCCCAAACTAATCCCACTGCTCCGCTCTCCCCCCATAGCCCTGTATCAATTCCAAACGAATCCCACTGCCCCGCACTCTCCCCATAGCCCTGTATCAATCCCCAAACTAATCCCACTGCCCCGCTCTCCGATCATAGCCCTGTATCAATCCCCAAACTAATCCCACTGCCCCGCTCTCCGATCATAGCCCTGTATCAATCCCCAAACTAATCCCACTGCCCCACTCTCCCCCCATAGCCCTGTATCAATCCCCAAACTAATCCCACTGCCCCGCTCACTCCCCATAGCCCTGTATCAATCCCCAAACTAATCCCACTGCCCCGCTCTCCGATCATAGCCCTGTATCAATTCCAAACTAATCCCACTGCCCCGCTCTCTCCCCATAGCCCTGTATCAATCCCCAAACTAATCCCACTGCCCCGCTCTCTCCCCATAGCCCTGTATCAATCCCAAACTAATCCCACTGCCCCACTCTCCGATCATAGCCCTGTAGCAATCCCCAAACTAATCCCACTGCCCCACTCTCCGATCATAGCCCTGTATCAATTCCAAACTAATCCCACTGCCCCGCTCTCTCCCCATAGCCCTGTATCAATCCCAAACTTATCCCACTGCCCCGCTCACTCCCCATAGCCCTGTATCAATCCCAAACTAATCCCACTGCCCTGCTCTCCCCCCATAGCCCTGTATCAATCCCAAACTAATCCCACTTCCCCACTCTCTCCGCATAGCCCTGTATCAATCCCCAAACTAATGCCACTGCCCCACTCTCTCCCCATAGCCCTGTATCAATCCCAAACTAATCCCACTGCCCCGCTCTCTCCCCATAGCCCTGCATCAATCCCAAACTAATCCCACTGCCCCGCTCACTCCCCATAGCCCTGTATCAATCCCCAAACTAATCCCACTGCCCCACTCTCCCCCCATAGCCCTGTATCAATCCCCAAACTAATCCCACTGCTCCGCTCTCCCCCCATAGCCCTGTATCAATTCCAAACGAATCCCACTGCCCCGCACTCTCCCCATAGCCCTGTATCAATCCCCAAACTAATCCCACTGCCCCGCTCTCCGATCATAGCCCTGTATCAATCCCCAAACTAATCCCACTGCCCCGCTCTCCGATCATAGCCCTGTATCAATCCCCAAACTAGTCCCACTGCCCCACTCTCCGATCATAGCCCTGTATCAATTCCAAACTAATCCCACTGCCCCGCTCTCTCCCCATAGCCCTGTATCAATCCCCAAACTAATCCCACTGCCACACTCTCCCCCCCCATAGCCCTGTATCAATCCCCAAACTAATCCCACTGCCCGGCTCACTCCCCATAGCCCTGTATCAATCCCCAAACTAATCCCACTGCCCCGCTCTCTCCCCATAGCCCTGTATCAATCCCCAAACTAATCCCACTGCGCCACTCTCCCCCCATAGCCCTGTATCAATCCCCAAACTAATCCCACTGCCCCGCTCTCCCCCCATAGCCCTGTATCAATCCCCAAACTAATCCCACTGCCCCGCTCACTCCCCATAGCCCTGTATCAATCCCCAAACTAATCCCACTGCCCCACTCTCTCCCCATAGCCCTGTATCAATCCCCAAACTAATCCCACTGCCCCGCTCTCCGATCATAGCCCTGTATCAATCCCAAACTAATCCCACTGCCCCGCTCTCCCCCCATAGCCCTGTATCAATCCCAAACTAATCCCACTGCCCCGCTCTCTCCCCATAGCCCTGTATCAATCCCCAAACTAATCCCACTGCCCCGCTCTCCGATCATAGCCCTGTATCAATCCCCAAACTAATCCCACTGCCCCGCTCTCCGATCATAGCCCTGTATCAATCCCCAAACTAATTACATTACCCTGCTCTCTCCCATAGCCCTGTATCAATCCCCAAACTAATCCCACTGCCCCACTCTCCGATCATAGCCCTGTATCAATCCCCAAACTAGTCCCACTGCCCCACTCTCCGATCATAGCCCTGTATCAATTCCAAACTAATCCCACTGCCCCGCTCTCTCCCCATAGCCCTGTATCAATCCCCAAACTAATCCCACTGCCCCGCTCTCTCCCCATAGCCCTGTATCAATCCCAAACTAATCCCACTGCCCCGCTCTCTCCCCATAGCCCTGTATCAATCCCAAACTAATCCCACTGCCCCACTCTCCCCCCATAGCCCTGTATCAATCCCCAAACTAATCCCACTGCCCCACTCTCCCCCCATAGCCCTGTATCAATCCCCAAACTAATCCCACTGCCCCGCTCTCTCCCCAAAGCCCTGTATCAATCCCCCAACTAATCCCACTGCCCCGCTCTCTCCCCATAGCCCTGTATCAATCCCCAAACGAATCCCACTGCCCCACTCTCCCCCCCATAGCCCTGTATCAATCCCCAAACTAATCCCACTGCCCCACTCTCCCCCCATAGCCCTGTATCAATCCCCAAACTAATCCCACTGCCCCGCTCTCCCCCCATAGCCCTGTATCAATCCCAAACTAATCCCACTGCCCCGCTCTCTCCCCATAGCCCTGTATCAATCCCAAACTAATCCCACTGCCCCGCTCTCTCCCCATAGCCCTGTATCAATCCCAAACTAATCCCACTGCCCCGCTCTCTCCCCATAGCCCTGTATCAATCCCAAACTAATCCCACTGCCCCGCTCTCTCCCCATAGCCCTGTATCAATCCCCAAACTAATCCCACTGCCCCGCTCTCCGATCATAGCCCTGTATCAATCCCCAAACTAATCCCACTGCCCCGCTCTCCGATCATAGCCCTGTATCAATCCCCAAACTAATCCCACTGCCCCACTCTCCCCCCATAGCCCTGTATCAATCCCCAAACTAATCCCACTGCCCCGCTCACTCCCCATAGCCCTGTATCAATCCCCAAACTAATCCCACTGCCCCGCTCTCCGATCATAGCCCTGTATCAATTCCAAACTAAACCCACTGCCCCGATCTCTCCCCATAGCCCTGTATCAATCCCCAAACTAATCCCACTGCCCCGCTCTCTCCCCATAGCCCTGTATCAATCCCAAACTAATCCCACTGCCCCACTCTCCGATCATAGCCCTGTAGCAATCCCCAAACTAATCCCACTGCCCCACTCTCCGATCATAGCCCTGTATCAATCCCAAACTAATCCCACTGCCCCGCTCACTCCCCATAGCCCTGTATCATACCCAAACTAATCCCACTGCCCTGCTCTCCCCCCATAGCCCTGTATCAATCCCAAACTAATCCCACTTCCCCACTCTCTCCGCATAGCCCTGTATCAATCCCCAAACTAATGCCACTGCCCCACTCTCTCCCCATAGCCCTGTATCAATCCCAAACTAATCCCACTGCCCCGCTCTCTCCCCATAGCCCTGCATCAATCCAAAACTAATCCCACTGCCCCGCTCACTCCCCATAGCCCTGTATCAATCCCCAAACTAATCCCACTGCCCCACTCTCCCCCCATAGCCCTGTATCAATCCCCAAACTAATCCCACTGCCCCGCTCTCTCCCCATAGCCCTGTATCAATCCCAAACTAATCCCACTGCCCCGCTCTCTCCCCATAGCCCTGTATCAATCCCAAACTAATCCCACTGCCCCACTCTCCCCCCATCGCCCTGTATCAATCCCCAAACTAATCCCACTGCCCCACTCTCCCCCCATAGCCCTGTATCAATCCCCAAACTAATCCCACTGCCCCGCTCTCTCCCCAAAGCCCTGTATCAATCCCCAAACTAATCCCACTGCCCCGCTCTCTCCCCATAGCCCTGTATCAATCCCCAAACTAATCCCACTGCCCCACTCTCCCCCCATAGCCCTGTATCAATCCCCAAACTAATCCCACTGCCCCACTCTCCCCCCATAGCCCTGTATCAATCCCCAAACTAATCCCACTGCCCCGCTCTCCCCCCATAGCCCTGTATCAATTCCAAACTAATCCCACTGCCCCGCTCTCTCCCCATAGCCCTGTATCAATCCCAAACTAATCCCACTGCCCCGCTCACTCCCCATAGCCCTGTATCAATCCCAAACTAATCCCACTGCCCCGCTCTCCCCCCATAGCCCTGTATCAATCCCAAACTAATCCCACTTCCCCACTCTCTCCGCATAGCCCTGTATCAATCCCCAAACTAATGCCATTGCCCCACTCTCTCCCCATAGCCCTGTATCAATCCCAAACTAATCCCACTGCCCCGCTCTCTCCCCATAGCCCTGCATCAATCCCAAACTAATGCCACTGCCCCGCTCACTCCCCATAGCCCTGTATCAATCCCCAAACTAATCCCACTGCCCCACTCTCCCCCCATAGCCCTGTATCAATCCCCAAACTAATCCCACTGCCCCGCTCACTCCCCATAGCCCTGTATCAATCCCCAAACTAATCCCACTGCCCCACTCTCTCCCCATAGCCCTGTATCAATCCCAAACTATTCCCACTGCCCCGCTCTCTCCCCATAGCCCTGTATCAATCCCCAAACTAATCCCACTGCCCCACTCTCCCCCCATAGCCCTGTATCAATCCCCAAAACTAATCCCACTGCCCTGCTCTCCCCCCATAGCCCTGTATCAATCCCAAACTAATCCCACTTCCCCACTCTCTCCGCATAGCCCTGTATCAATCCCCAAACTAATCCCACTGCCCCACTCTCTCCCCATAGCCCTGTATCAATCCCAATCTAATCCCACTGCCCCGCTCTCTCCCCATAGCCCTGCATCAATCCCAAACTAATCCCACTGCCCCGCTCTCCCCCCATTGCCCTGTATCAATCCCCAAACTAATCCCACTGCCCCGCTCACTCCCCATAGCCCTGTATCAATCCCCAAACTAATCCCACTGCCCCGCTCTCTCCCCATAGCCCTGTATCAATCCCAAACTAATCCCACTGCCCCGCTCTCTCCCCATAGCCCTGTATCAATCCCCAAACTAATCCCACTGCCCCACTCTCCCCCCATAGCCCTGTATCAATCCCCAAACTAATCCCACTGCCCCGCTCTCCCCCCATAGCCCTGTATCAATCCCCAAACTAATCCCACTGCCCCGCTCACTCCCCATAGCCCTGTATCAATCCCCAAACTAATCCCACTGCCCCACTCTCTCCCCATAGCCCTGTATCAATCCCAAACTAATCCCACTGCCCCGCTCACTCCCCATAGCCCTGTATCAATCCCCAAACTAATCCCACTGCCACACTCTCCCCCCCATAGCCCTGTATCAATCCCCAAACTAATCCCACTGCCCGGCTCACTCCCCATAGCCCTGTATCAATCCCCAAACTAATCCCACTGCCCCGCTCTCTCCCCATAGCCCTGTATCAATCCCCAAACTAATCCCACTGCCCTACTCTCCCCCCATAGCCCTGTATCAATCCCCAAACTAATCCACTGCCCCGCTCTCCCCCCATAGCCCTGTATCAATCCCCAAACTAATCCCACTGCCCCGCTCACTCCCCATAGCCCTGTATCAATCCCCAAACTAATCCCACTGCCCCACTCTCTCCCCATAGCCCTGTATCAATCCCCAAACTAATCCCACTGCCCCGCTCTCCGATCATAGCCCTGTATCAATCCCAAACTAATCCCACTGCCCCGCTCTCCCCCCATAGCCCTGTATCAATCCCAAACTAATCCCACTGCCCCGCTCTCTCCCCATAGCCCTGTATCAATCCCCAAACTAATCCCACTGCCCCGCTCTCCGATCATAGCCCTGTATCAATCCCCAAACTAATCCCACTGCCCCGCTCTCCGATCATAGCCCTGTATCAATCCCCAAACTAATTACATTACCCTGCTCTCTCCCATAGCCCTGTATCAATCCCCAAACTAATCCCACTGCCCCACTCTCCGATCATAGCCCTGTATCAATCCCCAAACTAGTCCCACTGCCCCACTCTCCGATCATAGCCCTGTATCAATTCCAAACTAATCCCACTGCCCCGCTCTCTCCCCATAGCCCTGTATCAATCCCCAAACTAATCCCACTGCCCCGCTCTCTCCCCATAGCCCTGTATCAATCCCAAACTAATCCCACTGCCCCGCTCTCTCCCCATAGCCCTGTATCAATCCCAAACTAATCCCACTGCCCCACTCTCCCCCCATAGCCCTGTATCAATCCCCAAACTAATCCCACTGCCCCACTCTCCCCCCATAGCCCTGTATCAATCCCCAAACTAATCCCACTGCCCCGCTCTCTCCCCAAAGCCCTGTATCAATCCCCCAACTAATCCCACTGCCCCGCTCTCTCCCCATAGCCCTGTATCAATCCCCAAACGAATCCCACTGCCCCACTCTCCCCCCCATAGCCCTGTATCAATCCCCAAACTAATCCCACTGCCCCACTCTCCCCCCATAGCCCTCTATCAATCCCCAAACTAATCCCACTGCCCCGCTCTCCCCCCATAGCCCTGTATCAATCCCAAACTAATCCCACTGCCCCGCTCTCTCCCCATAGCCCTGTATCAATCCCAAACTAATCCCACTGCCCCGCTCTCTCCCCATAGCCCTGTATCAATCCCAAACTAATCCCACTGCCCCGCTCTCTCCCCATAGCCCTGTATCAATCCCAAACTAATCCCACTGCCCCGCTCTCTCCCCATAGCCCTGTATCAATCCCCAAACTAATCCCACTGCCCCGCTCTCCGATCATAGCCCTGTATCAATCCCCAAACTAATCCCACTGCCCCGCTCTCCGATCATAGCCCTGTATCAATCCCCAAACTAATCCCACTGCCCCACTCTCCCCCCATAGCCCTGTATCAATCCCCAAACTAATCCCACTGCCCCGCTCACTCCCCGTAGCCCTGTATCAATCCCCAAACTAATCCCACTGCCCCGCTCTCCGATCATAGCCCTGTATCAATTCCAAACTAAACCCACTGCCCCGCTCTCTCCCCATAGCCCTGTATCAATCCCCAAACTAATCCCACTGCCCCGCTCTCTCCCCATAGCCCTGTATCAATCCCAAACTAATCCCACTGCCCCACTCTCCGATCATAGCCCTGTAGCAATCCCCAAACTAATCCCACTGCCCCACTCTCCGATCATAGCCCTGTATCAATCCCAAACTAATCCCACTGCCCCGCTCACTCCCCATAGCCCTGTATCATACCCAAACTAATCCCACTGCCCTGCTCTCCCCCCATAGCCCTGTATCAATCCCAAACTAATCCCACTTCCCCACTCTCTCCGCATAGCCCTGTATCAATCCCCAAACTAATGCCACTGCCCCACTCTCTCCCCATAGCCCTGTATCAATCCCAAACTAATCCCACTGCCCCGCTCTCTCCCCATAGCCCTGCATCAATCCAAAACTAATCCCACTGCCCCGCTCACTCCCCATAGCCCTGTATCAATCCCCAAACTAATCCCACTGCCCCACTCTCCCCCCATAGCCCTGTATCAATCCCCAAACTAATCCCACTGCCCCGCTCTCTCCCCATAGCCCTGTATCAATCCCAAACTAATCCCACTGCCCCGCTCTCTCCCCATAGCCCTGTATCAATCCCAAACTAATCCCACTGCCCCACTCTCCCCCCATAGCCCTGTATCAATCCCCAAACTAATCCCACTGCCCCACTCTCCCCCCATAGCCCTGTATCAATCCCCAAACTAATCCCACTGCCCCGCTCTCTCCCCAAAGCCCTGTATCAATCCCCAAACTAATCCCACTGCCCCGCTCTCTCCCCATAGCCCTGTATCAATCCCCAAACTAATCCCACTGCCCCACTCTCCCCCCATAGCCCTGTATCAATCCCCAAACTAATCCCACTGCCCCACTCTCCCCCCATAGCCCTGTATCAATCCCCAAACTAATCCCACTGCCCCGCTCTCCCCCCATAGCCCTGTATCAATCCCAAACTAATCCCACTGCCCCGCTCTCTCCCCATAGCCCTGTATCAATCCCAAACTAATCCCACTGCCCCGCTCTCTCCCCATAGCCCTGTATCAATCCCAAACTAATCCCACTGCCCCGCTCTCTCCCCATAGCCCTGTATCAATCCCAAACTAATCCCACTGCCCCGCTCTCTCCCCATAGCCCTGTATCAATCCCCAAACTAATCCCACTGCCCCGCTCTCCCCCCATAGCCCTGTATCAATTCCAAACGAATCCCACTGCCCCGCACTCTCCCCATAGCCCTGTATCAATCCCCAAACTAATCCCACTGCCCCGCTCTCCGATCATAGCCCTGTATCAATCCCCAAACTAATCCCACTGCCTCGCTCTCCGATCATAGCCCTGTATCAATCCCCAAACTAATCCCACTGCCCCACTCTCCCCCCATAGCCCTGTATCAATCCCCAAACTAATCCCACTGCCCCGCTCACTCCCCATAGCCCTGTATCAATCCCCAAACTAATCCCACTGCCCCGCTCTCCGATCATAGCCCTGTATCAATTCCAAACTAATCCCACTGCCCCGCTCTCTCCCCATAGCCCTGTATCAATCCCCAAACTAATCCCACTGCCCCGCTCTCTCCCCATAGCCCTGTATCAATCCCAAACTAATCCCACTGCCCCACTCTCCGATCATAGCCCTGTAGCAATCCCCAAACTAATCCCACTGCCCCACTCTCCGATCATAGCCCTGTATCAATTCCAAACTAATCCCACTGCCCCGCTCTCTCCCCATAGCCCTGTATCAATCCCAAACTTATCCCACTGCCCCGCTCACTCCCCATAGCCCTGTATCAATCCCAAACTAATCCCATTGCCCTGCTCTCCCCCCATAGCCCTGTATCAATGCCAAACTAATCCCACTTCCCCACTCTCTCCGCATAGCCCTGTATCAATCCCCAAACTAATGCCACTGCCCCACTCTCTCCCCATAGCCCTGTATCAATCCCAAACTAATCCCACTGCCCCGCTCTCTCCCCATAGCCCTGCATCAATCCCAAACTAATCCCACTGCCCCGCTCATTCCCCATAGCCCTGTATCAATCCCCAAACTAATCCCACTGCCCCGCTCTCTCCCCATAGCCCTGTATCAATCCCAAACTAATCCCACTGCCCCACTCTCCGATCATAGCCCTGTAGCAATCCCCAAACTAATCCCACTGCCCCACTCTCCGATCATAGCCCTGTATCAATCCCAAACTAATCCCACTGCCCCGCTCACTCCCCATAGCCCTGTATCATACCCAAACTAATCCCACTGCCCTGCTCTCCCCCCATAGCCCTGTATCAATCCCAAACTAATCCCACTTCCCCACTCTCTCCGCATAGCCCTGTATCAATCCCCAAACTAATGCCACTGCCCCACTCTCTCCCCATAGCCCTGTATCAATCCCAAACTAATCCCACTGCCCCGCTCTCTCCCCATAGCCCTGCATCAATCCAAAACTAATCCCACTGCCCCGCTCACTCCCCATAGCCCTGTATCAATCCCCAAACTAATCCCACTGCCCCACTCTCCCCCCATAGCCCTGTATCAATCCCCAAACTAATCCCACTGCCCCGCTCTCTCCCCATAGCCCTGTATCAATCCCAAACTAATCCCACTGCCCCGCTCTCTCCCCATAGCCCTGTATCAATCCCAAACTAATCCCACTGCCCCACTCTCCCCCCATCGCCCTGTATCAATCCCCAAACTAATCCCACTGCCCCACTCTCCCCCCATAGCCCTGTATCAATCCCCAAACTAATCCCACTGCCCCGCTCTCTCCCCAAAGCCCTGTATCAATCCCCAAACTAATCCCACTGCCCCGCTCTCTCCCCATAGCCCTGTATCAATCCCCAAACTAATCCCACTGCCCCACTCTCCCCCCATAGCCCTGTATCAATCCCCAAACTAATCCCACTGCCCCACTCTCCCCCCATAGCCCTGTATCAATCCCCAAACTAATCCCACTGCCCCGCTCTCCCCCCATAGCCCTGTATCAATTCCAAACTAATCCCACTGCCCCGCTCTCTCCCCATAGCCCTGTATCAATCCCAAACTAATCCCACTGCCCCGCTCACTCCCCATAGCCCTGTATCAATCCCAAACTAATCCCACTGCCCCGCTCTCCCCCCATAGCCCTGTATCAATCCCAAACTAATCCCACTTCCCCACTCTCTCCGCATAGCCCTGTATCAATCCCCAAACTAATGCCATTGCCCCACTCTCTCCCCATAGCCCTGTATCAATCCCAAACTAATCCCACTGCCCCGCTCTCTCCCCATAGCCCTGCATCAATCCCAAACTAATGCCACTGCCCCGCTCACTCCCCATAGCCCTGTATCAATCCCCAAACTAATCCCACTGCCCCACTCTCCCCCCATAGCCCTGTATCAATCCCCAAACTAATCCCACTGCCCCGCTCACTCCCCATAGCCCTGTATCAATCCCCAAACTAATCCCACTGCCCCACTCTCTCCCCATAGCCCTGTATCAATCCCAAACTATTCCCACTGCCCCGCTCTCTCCCCATAGCCCTGTATCAATCCCCAAACTAATCCCACTGCCCCACTCTCCCCCCATAGCCCTGTATCAATCCCCAAACTAATCCCACTGCCCTGCTCTCCCCCCATAGCCCTGTATCAATCCCAAACTAATCCCACTTCCCCACTCTCTCCGCATAGCCCTGTATCAATCCCCAAACTAATCCCACTGCCCCACTCTCTCCCCATAGCCCTGTATCAATCCCAATCTAATCCCACTGCCCCGCTCTCTCCCCATAGCCCTGCATCAATCCCAAACTAATCCCACTGCCCCGCTCTCCCCCCATTGCCCTGTATCAATCCCCAAACTAATCCCACTGCCCCGCTCACTCCCCATAGCCCTGTATCAATCCCCAAACTAATCCCACTGCCCCGCTCTCTCCCCATAGCCCTGTATCAATCCCAAACTAATCCCACTGCCCCGCTCTCTCCCCATAGCCCTGTATCAATCCCCAAACTAATCCCACTGCCCCACTCTCCCCCCATAGCCCTGTATCAATCCCCAAACTAATCCCACTGCCCCGCTCTCCCCCCATAGCCCTGTATCAATCCCCAAACTAATCCCACTGCCCCGCTCACTCCCCATAGCCCTGTATCAATCCCCAAACTAATCCCACTGCCCCACTCTCTCCCCATAGCCCTGTATCAATCCCAAACTAATCCCACTGCCCCGCTCACTCCCCATAGCCCTGTATCAATCCCCAAACTAATCCCACTGCCACACTCTCCCCCCCCCATAGCCCTGTATCAATCCCCAAACTAATCCCACTGCCCGGCTCACTCCCCATAGCCCTGTATCAATCCCCAAACTAATCCCACTGCCCCGCTCTCTCCCCATAGCCCTGTATCAATCCCCAAACTAATCCCACTGCCCTACTCTCCCCCCATAGCCCTGTATCAATCCCCAAACTAATCCCACTGCCCCGCTCTCCCCCCATAGCCCTGTATCAATCCCCAAACTAATCCCACTGCCCCGCTCACTCCCCATAGCCCTGTATCAATCCCCAAACTAATCCCACTGCCCCACTCTCTCCCCATAGCCCTGTATCAATCCCCAAACTAATCCCACTGCCCCGCTCTCCGATCATAGCCCTGTATCAATCCCAAACTAATCCCACTGCCCCGCTCTCCCCCCATAGCCCTGTATCAATCCCAAACTAATCCCACTGCCCCGCTCTCTCCCCATAGCCCTGTATCAATCCCCAAACTAATCCCACTGCCCCGCTCTCCGATCATAGCCCTGTATCAATCCCCAAACTAATCCCACTGCCCCGCTCTCCGATCATAGCCCTGTATCAATCCCCAAACTAATTACATTACCCTGCTCTCTCCCATAGCCCTGTATCAATCCCCAAACTAATCCCACTGCCCCACTCTCCGATCATAGCCCTGTATCAATCCCCAAACTAGTCCCACTGCCCCACTCTCCGATCATAGCCCTGTATCAATTCCAAACTAATCCCACTGCCCCGCTCTCTCCCCATAGCCCTGTATCAATCCCCAAACTAATCCCACTGCCCCGCTCTCTCCCCATAGCCCTGTATCAATCCCAAACTAATCCCACTGCCCCGCTCTCTCCCCATAGCCCTGTATCAATCCCAAACTAATCCCACTGCCCCACTCTCCCCCCATAGCCCTGTATCAATCCCCAAACTAATCCCACTGCCCCACTCTCCCCCCATAGCCCTGTATCAATCCCCAAACTAATCCCACTGCCCCGCTCTCTCCCCAAAGCCCTGTATCAATCCCCCAACTAATCCCACTGCCCCGCTCTCTCCCCATAGCCCTGTATCAATCCCCAAACGAATCCCACTGCCCCACTCTCCCCCCCATAGCCCTGTATCAATCCCCAAACTAATCCCACTGCCCCACTCTCCCCCCATAGCCCTCTATCAATCCCCAAACTAATCCCACTGCCCCGCTCTCCCCCCATAGCCCTGTATCAATCCCAAACTAATCCCACTGCCCCGCTCTCTCCCCATAGCCCTGTATCAATCCCAAACTAATCCCACTGCCCCGCTCTCTCCCCATAGCCCTGTATCAATCCCAAACTAATCCCACTGCCCCGCTCTCTCCCCATAGCCCTGTATCAATCCCAAACTAATCCCACTGCCCCGCTCTCTCCCCATAGCCCTGTATCAATCCCCAAACTAATCCCACTGCCCCGCTCTCCGATCATAGCCCTGTATCAATCCCCAAACTAATCCCACTGCCCCGCTCTCCGATCATAGCCCTGTATCAATCCCCAAACTAATCCCACTGCCCCACTCTCCCCCCATAGCCCTGTATCAATCCCCAAACTAATCCCACTGCCCCGCTCACTCCCCGTAGCCCTGTATCAATCCCCAAACTAATCCCACTGCCCCGCTCTCCGATCATAGCCCTGTATCAATTCCAAACTAAACCCACTGCCCCGCTCTCTCCCCATAGCCCTGTATCAATCCCCAAACTAATCCCACTGCCCCGCTCTCTCCCCATAGCCCTGTATCAATCCCAAACTAATCCCACTGCCCCACTCTCCGATCATAGCCCTGTAGCAATCCCCAAACTAATCCCACTGCCCCACTCTCCGATCATAGCCCTGTATCAATCCCAAACTAATCCCACTGCCCCGCTCACTCCCCATAGCCCTGTATCATACCCAAACTAATCCCACTGCCCTGCTCTCCCCCCATAGCCCTGTATCAATCCCAAACTAATCCCACTTCCCCACTCTCTCCGCATAGCCCTGTATCAATCCCCAAACTAATGCCACTGCCCCACTCTCTCCCCATAGCCCTGTATCAATCCCAAACTAATCCCACTGCCCCGCTCTCTCCCCATAGCCCTGCATCAATCCAAAACTAATCCCACTGCCCCGCTCACTCCCCATAGCCCTGTATCAATCCCCAAACTAATCCCACTGCCCCACTCTCCCCCCATAGCCCTGTATCAATCCCCAAACTAATCCCACTGCCCCGCTCTCTCCCCATAGCCCTGTATCAATCCCAAACTAATCCCACTGCCCCGCTCTCTCCCCATAGCCCTGTATCAATCCCAAACTAATCCCACTGCCCCACTCTCCCCCCATAGCCCTGTATCAATCCCCAAACTAATCCCACTGCCCCACTCTCCCCCCATAGCCCTGTATCAATCCCCAAACTAATCCCACTGCCCCGCTCTCTCCCCAAAGCCCTGTATCAATCCCCAAACTAATCCCACTGCCCCGCTCTCTCCCCATAGCCCTGTATCAATCCCCAAACTAATCCCACTGCCCCACTCTCCCCCCATAGCCCTGTATCAATCCCCAAACTAATCCCACTGCCCCACTCTCCCCCCATAGCCCTGTATCAATCCCCAAACTAATCCCACTGCCCCGCTCTCCCCCCATAGCCCTGTATCAATCCCAAACTAATCCCACTGCCCCGCTCTCTCCCCATAGCCCTGTATCAATCCCAAACTAATCCCACTGCCCCGCTCTCTCCCCATAGCCCTGTATCAATCCCAAACTAATCCCACTGCCCCGCTCTCTCCCCATAGCCCTGTATCAATCCCAAACTAATCCCACTGCCCCGCTCTCTCCCCATAGCCCTGTATCAATCCCCAAACTAATCCCACTGCCCCGCTCTCCCCCCATAGCCCTGTATCAATCCCCAAACTAATCCCACTGCTCCGCTCTCCCCCCATAGCCCTGTATCAATTCCAAACGAATCCCACTGCCCCGCACTCTCCCCATAGCCCTGTATCAATCCCCAAACTAATCCCACTGCCCCGCTCTCCGATCATAGCCCTGTATCAATCCCCAAACTAATCCCACTGCCCCGCTCTCCGATCATAGCCCTGTATCAATCCCCAAACTAATCCCACTGCCCCACTCTCCCCCCATAGCCCTGTATCAATCCCCAAACTAATCCCACTGCCCCGCTCACTCCCCATAGCCCTGTATCAATCCCCAAACTAATCCCACTGCCCCGCTCTCCGATCATAGCCCTGTATCAATTCCAAACTAATCCCACTGCCCCGCTCTCTCCCCATAGCCCTGTATCAATCCCCAAACTAATCCCACTGCCCCGCTCTCTCCCCATAGCCCTGTATCAATCCCAAACTAATCCCACTGCCCCACTCTCCGATCATAGCCCTGTAGCAATCCCCAAACTAATCCCACTGCCCCACTCTCCGATCATAGCCCTGTATCAATTCCAAACTAATCCCACTGCCCCGCTCTCTCCCCATAGCCCTGTATCAATCCCAAACTTATCCCACTGCCCCGCTCACTCCCCATAGCCCTGTATCAATCCCAAACTAATCCCATTGCCCTGCTCTCCCCCCATAGCCCTGTATCAATGCCAAACTAATCCCACTTCCCCACTCTCTCCGCATAGCCCTGTATCAATCCCCAAACTAATGCCACTGCCCCACTCTCTCCCCATAGCCCTGTATCAATCCCAAACTAATCCCACTGCCCCGCTCTCTCCCCATAGCCCTGCATCAATCCCAAACTAATCCCACTGCCCCGCTCACTCCCCATAGCCCTGTATCAATCCCCAAACTAATCCCACTGCCCCACTCTCCCCCCATAGCCCTGTATCAATCCCCAAACTAATCCCACTGCTCCGCTCTCCCCCCATAGCCCTGTATCAATCCCCAAACTAATCCCACTGCCCCGCTCTCCGATCATAGCCCTGTATCAATCCCCAAACTAATCCCACTGCCCCGCTCTCCGATCATAGCCCTGTATCAATCCCCAAACTAGTCCCACTGCCCCACTCTCCGATCATAGCCCTGTATCAATTCCAAACTAATCCCACTGCCCCGCTCTCTCCCCATAGCCCTGTATCAATCCCCAAACTAATCCCACTGCCCCGCTCTCTCCCCATAGCCCTGTATCAATCCCAAACTAATCCCACTGCCCCGCTCTCTCCCCATAGCCCTGTATCAATCCCAAACTAATCCCACTGCCCAACTCTCCGATCATAGCCCTGTAGCAATCCCCAAATTAATCCCACTGCCCCACTCTCCGATCATAGCCCTGTATCAATTCCAAACTAATCCCACTGCCCCGCTCTCTCCCCATAGCCCTGTATCAATCCCAAACTAATCCCACTGCCCCGCTCACTCCCCATAGCCCTGTATCAATCCCAAACTAATCCCACTGCCCTGCTCTCCCCCCATAGCCCTGTATCAATCCCAAACTAATCCCACTTCCCCACTCTCTCCGCATAGCCCTGTATCAATCCCCAAACTAATGCCATTGCCCCACTCTCTCCCCATAGCCCTGTATCAATCCCAAACTAATCCCACTGCCCCGCTCTCTCCCCATAGCCCTGCATCAATCCCAAACTAATCCCACTGCCCCGCTCACTCCCCATAGCCCTGTATCAATCCCCAAACTAATCCCACTGCCCCACTCTCCCCCCATAGCCCTGTATCAATCCCCAAACTAATCCCACTGCCCCGCTCACTCCCCATAGCCCTGTATCAATCCCCAAACTAATCCCACTGCCCCACTCTCTCCCCATAGCCCTGTATCAATCCCAAACTATTCCCACTGCCCCGCTCTCTCCCCATAGCCCTGTATCAATCCCCAAACTAATCCCACTGCCCCACTCTCCCCCCATAGCCCTGTATCAATCCCCAAACTAATCCCACTGCCCCACTCTCTCCCCATAGCCCTGTATCAATCCCAATCTAATCCCACTGCCCCGCTCTCTCCCCATAGCCCTGCATCAATCCCAAACTAATCCCACTGCCCCGCTCTCCCCCCATTGCCCTGTATCAATCCCCAAACTAATCCCACTGCCCCGCTCACTCCCCATAGCCCTGTATCAATCCCCAAACTAATCCCACTGCCCCGCTCTCTCCCCATAGCCCTGTATCAATCCCAAACTAATCCCACTGCCCCGCTCTCTCCCCATAGCCCTGTATCAATCCCCAAACTAATCCCACTGCCCCACTCTCCCCCCATAGCCCTGTATCAATCCCCAAACTAATCCCACTGCCCCGCTCTCCCCCCATAGCCCTGTATCAATCCCCAAACTAATCCCACTGCCCCGCTCACTCCCCATAGCCCTGTATCAATCCCCAAACTAATCCCACTGCCCCACTCTCTCCCCATAGCCCTGTATCAATCCCAAACTAATCCCACTGCCCCGCTCACTCCCCATAGCCCTGTATCAATCCCCAAACTAATCCCACTGCCACACTCTCCCCCCCCATAGCCCTGTATCAATCCCCAAACTAATCCCACTGCCCGGCTCACTCCCCATAGCCCTGTATCAATCCCCAAACTAATCCCACTGCCCCGCTCTCTCCCCATAGCCCTGTATCAATCCCCAAACTAATCCCACTGCCCCACTCTCCCCCCATAGCCCTGTATCAATCCCCAAACTAATCCCACTGCCCCGCTCTCCCCCCATAGCCCTGTATCAATCCCCAAACTAATCCCACTGCCCCACTCTCCCCCCATAGCCCTGTATCAATCCCCAAACTAATCCCACTGCCCCGCTCTCCCCCCATAGCCCTGTATCAATCCCAAACTAATCCCACTGCCCCGCTCTCTCCCCATAGCCCTGTATCAATCCCAAACTAATCCCACTGCCCCGCTCTCTCCCCATAGCCCTGTATCAATCCCAAACTAATCCCACTGCCCCGCTCTCTCCCCATAGCCCTGCATCAATCCCAAACTAATCCCACTGCCCCGCTCATTCCCCATAGCCCTGTATCAATCCCCAAACTAATCCCACTGCCCCGCTCTCTCCCCATAGCCCTGTATCAATCCCAAACTAATCCCACTGCCCCACTCTCCGATCATAGCCCTGTAGCAATCCCCAAACTAATCCCACTGCCCCACTCTCCGATCATAGCCCTGTATCAATCCCAAACTAATCCCACTGCCCCGCTCACTCCCCATAGCCCTGTATCATACCCAAACTAATCCCACTGCCCTGCTCTCCCCCCATAGCCCTGTATCAATCCCAAACTAATCCCACTTCCCCACTCTCTCCGCATAGCCCTGTATCAATCCCCAAACTAATGCCACTGCCCCACTCTCTCCCCATAGCCCTGTATCAATCCCAAACTAATCCCACTGCCCCGCTCTCTCCCCATAGCCCTGCATCAATCCAAAACTAATCCCACTGCCCCGCTCACTCCCCATAGCCCTGTATCAATCCCCAAACTAATCCCACTGCCCCACTCTCCCCCCATAGCCCTGTATCAATCCCCAAACTAATCCCACTGCCCCGCTCTCTCCCCATAGCCCTGTATCAATCCCAAACTAATCCCACTGCCCCGCTCTCTCCCCATAGCCCTGTATCAATCCCAAACTAATCCCACTGCCCCACTCTCCCCCCATCGCCCTGTATCAATCCCCAAACTAATCCCACTGCCCCACTCTCCCCCCATAGCCCTGTATCAATCCCCAAACTAATCCCACTGCCCCGCTCTCTCCCCAAAGCCCTGTATCAATCCCCAAACTAATCCCACTGCCCCGCTCTCTCCCCATAGCCCTGTATCAATCCCCAAACTAATCCCACTGCCCCACTCTCCCCCCATAGCCCTGTATCAATCCCCAAACTAATCCCACTGCCCCACTCTCCCCCCATAGCCCTGTATCAATCCCCAAACTAATCCCACTGCCCCGCTCTCCCCCCATAGCCCTGTATCAATTCCAAACTAATCCCACTGCCCCGCTCTCTCCCCATAGCCCTGTATCAATCCCAAACTAATCCCACTGCCCCGCTCACTCCCCATAGCCCTGTATCAATCCCAAACTAATCCCACTGCCCCGCTCTCCCCCCATAGCCCTGTATCAATCCCAAACTAATCCCACTTCCCCACTCTCTCCGCATAGCCCTGTATCAATCCCCAAACTAATGCCATTGCCCCACTCTCTCCCCATAGCCCTGTATCAATCCCAAACTAATCCCACTGCCCCGCTCTCTCCCCATAGCCCTGCATCAATCCCAAACTAATGCCACTGCCCCGCTCACTCCCCATAGCCCTGTATCAATCCCCAAACTAATCCCACTGCCCCACTCTCCCCCCATAGCCCTGTATCAATCCCCAAACTAATCCCACTGCCCCGCTCACTCCCCATAGCCCTGTATCAATCCCCAAACTAATCCCACTGCCCCACTCTCTCCCCATAGCCCTGTATCAATCCCAAACTATTCCCACTGCCCCGCTCTCTCCCCATAGCCCTGTATCAATCCCCAAACTAATCCCACTGCCCCACTCTCCCCCCATAGCCCTGTATCAATCCCCAAACTAATCCCACTGCCCTGCTCTCCCCCCATAGCCCTGTATCAATCCCAAACTAATCCCACTTCCCCACTCTCTCCGCATAGCCCTGTATCAATCCCCAAACTAATCCCACTGCCCCACTCTCTCCCCATAGCCCTGTATCAATCCCAATCTAATCCCACTGCCCCGCTCTCTCCCCATAGCCCTGCATCAATCCCAAACTAATCCCACTGCCCCGCTCTCCCCCCAATGCCCTGTATCAATCCCCAAACTAATCCCACTGCCCCGCTCACTCCCCATAGCCCTGTATCAATCCCCAAACTAATCCCACTGCCCCGCTCTCTCCCCATAGCCCTGTATCAATCCCAAACTAATCCCACTGCCCCGCTCTCTCCCCATAGCCCTGTATCAATCCCCAAACTAATCCCACTGCCCCACTCTCCCCCCATAGCCCTGTATCAATCCCCAAACTAATCCCACTGCCCCGCTCTCCCCCCATAGCCCTGTATCAATCCCCAAACTAATCCCACTGCCCCGCTCACTCCCCATAGCCCTGTATCAATCCCCAAACTAATCCCACTGCCCCACTCTCTCCCCATAGCCCTGTATCAATCCCAAACTAATCCCACTGCCCCGCTCACTCCCCATAGCCCTGTATCAATCCCCAAACTAATCCCACTGCCACACTCTCCCCCCCCCATAGCCCTGTATCAATCCCCAAACTAATCCCACTGCCCGGCTCACTCCCCATAGCCCTGTATCAATCCCCAAACTAATCCCACTGCCCCGCTCTCTCCCCATAGCCCTGTATCAATCCCCAAACTAATCCCACTGCCCTACTCTCCCCCCATAGCCCTGTATCAATCCCCAAACTAATCCCACTGCCCCGCTCTCCCCCCATAGCCCTGTATCAATCCCCAAACTAATCCCACTGCCCCGCTCACTCCCCATAGCCCTGTATCAATCCCCAAACTAATCCCACTGCCCCACTCTCTCCCCATAGCCCTGTATCAATCCCCAAACTAATCCCACTGCCCCGCTCTCCGATCATAGCCCTGTATCAATCCCAAACTAATCCCACTGCCCCGCTCTCCCCCCATAGCCCTGTATCAATCCCAAACTAATCCCACTGCCCCGCTCTCTCCCCATAGCCCTGTATCAATCCCCAAACTAATCCCACTGCCCCGCTCTCCGATCATAGCCCTGTATCAATCCCCAAACTAATCCCACTGCCCCGCTCTCCGATCATAGCCCTGTATCAATCCCCAAACTAATTACATTACCCTGCTCTCTCCCATAGCCCTGTATCAATCCCCAAACTAATCCCACTGCCCCACTCTCCGATCATAGCCCTGTATCAATCCCCAAACTAGTCCCACTGCCCCACTCTCCGATCATAGCCCTGTATCAATTCCAAACTAATCCCACTGCCCCGCTCTCTCCCCATAGCCCTGTATCAATCCCCAAACTAATCCCACTGCCCCGCTCTCTCCCCATAGCCCTGTATCAATCCCAAACTAATCCCACTGCCCCGCTCTCTCCCCATAGCCCTGTATCAATCCCAAACTAATCCCACTGCCCCACTCTCCCCCCATAGCCCTGTATCAATCCCCAAACTAATCCCACTGCCCCACTCTCCCCCCATAGCCCTGTATCAATCCCCAAACTAATCCCACTGCCCCGCTCTCTCCCCAAAGCCCTGTATCAATCCCCCAACTAATCCCACTGCCCCGCTCTCTCCCCATAGCCCTGTATCAATCCCCAAACGAATCCCACTGCCCCACTCTCCCCCCCATAGCCCTGTATCAATCCCCAAACTAATCCCACTGCCCCACTCTCCCCCCATAGCCCTCTATCAATCCCCAAACTAATCCCACTGCCCCGCTCTCCCCCCATAGCCCTGTATCAATCCCAAACTAATCCCACTGCCCCGCTCTCTCCCCATAGCCCTGTATCAATCCCAAACTAATCCCACTGCCCCGCTCTCTCCCCATAGCCCTGTATCAATCCCAAACTAATCCCACTGCCCCGCTCTCTCCCCATAGCCCTGTATCAATCCCAAACTAATCCCACTGCCCCGCTCTCTCCCCATAGCCCTGTATCAATCCCCAAACTAATCCCACTGCCCCGCTCTCCGATCATAGCCCTGTATCAATCCCCAAACTAATCCCACTGCCCCGCTCTCCGATCATAGCCCTGTATCAATCCCCAAACTAATCCCACTGCCCCACTCTCCCCCCATAGCCCTGTATCAATCCCCAAACTAATCCCACTGCCCCGCTCACTCCCCGTAGCCCTGTATCAATCCCCAAACTAATCCCACTGCCCCGCTCTCCGATCATAGCCCTGTATCAATTCCAAACTAAACCCACTGCCCCGCTCTCTCCCCATAGCCCTGTATCAATCCCCAAACTAATCCCACTGCCCCGCTCTCTCCCCATAGCCCTGTATCAATCCCAAACTAATCCCACTGCCCCACTCTCCGATCATAGCCCTGTAGCAATCCCCAAACTAATCCCACTGCCCCACTCTCCGATCATAGCCCTGTATCAATCCCAAACTAATCCCACTGCCCCGCTCACTCCCCATAGCCCTGTATCATACCCAAACTAATCCCACTGCCCTGCTCTCCCCCCATAGCCCTGTATCAATCCCAAACTAATCCCACTTCCCCACTCTCTCCGCATAGCCCTGTATCAATCCCCAAACTAATGCCACTGCCCCACTCTCTCCCCATAGCCCTGTATCAATCCCAAACTAATCCCACTGCCCCGCTCTCTCCCCATAGCCCTGCATCAATCCAAAACTAATCCCACTGCCCCGCTCACTCCCCATAGCCCTGTATCAATCCCCAAACTAATCCCACTGCCCCACTCTCCCCCCATAGCCCTGTATCAATCCCCAAACTAATCCCACTGCCCCGCTCTCTCCCATAGCCCTGTATCAATCCCAAACTAATCCCACTGCCCCGCTCTCTCCCCATAGCCCTGTATCAATCCCAAACTAATCCCACTGCCCCACTCTCCCCCCATAGCCCTGTATCAATCCCCAAACTAATCCCACTGCCCCACTCTCCCCCATAGCCCTGTATCAATCCCCAAACTAATCCCACTGCCCCGCTCTCTCCCCAAAGCCCTGTATCAATCCCCAACTAATCCCACTGCCCCGCTCTCTCCCCATAGCCCTGTATCAATCCCCAAACTAATCCCACTGCCCCACTCTCCCCCCATAGCCCTGTATCAATCCCCAAACTAATCCCACTGCCCCACTCTCCCCCCATAGCCCTGTATCAATCCCCAAACTAATCCCACTGCCCCGCTCTCCCCCCATAGCCCTGTATCAATCCCAAACTAATCCCACTGCCCCGCTCTCTCCCATAGCCCCTGTATCAATCCCAAACTAATCCCACTGCCCCGCTCTCTCCCCATAGCCCTGTATCAATCCCAAACTAATCCCACGGCCCCGCTCTCTCCCCATAGCCCTGTATCAATCACAAACTAATCCCACTGCCCCGCTCTCTCCCCATAGCCCTGTATCAATCCCCAAACTAATCCCACTGCCCCGCTCTCCCCCCATAGCCCTGTATCAATCCCCAAACTAATCCCACTGCTCCGCTCTCCCCCCATAGCCCTGTATCAATTCCAAACGAATCCCACTGCCCCGCACTCTCCCCATAGCCCTGTATCAATCCCCAAACTAATCCCACTGCCCGCTCTCCGATCATAGCCCTGTATCAATCCCCAAACTAATCCCACTGCCCCGCTCTCCGATCATAGCCCTGTATCAATCCCCAAACTAATCCCACTGCCCCACTCTCCCCCCATAGCCCTGTATCAATCCCCAAACTAATCCCACTGCCCCGCTCACTCCCCATAGCCCTGTATCAATCCCCAAACTAATCCCACTGCCCCGCTCTCCGATCATAGCCCTGTATCAATTCCAAACTAATCCCACTGCCCCGCTCTCTCCCCATAGCCCTGTATCAATCCCCAAACTAATCCCACTGCCCCGCTCTCTCCCCATAGCCCTGTATCAATCCCAAACTAATCCCACTGCCCCACTCTCCGATCATAGCCCTGTAGCAATCCCCAAACTAATCCCACTGCCCCACTCTCCGATCATAGCCCTGTATCAATTCCAAACTAATCCCACTGCCCCGCTCTCTCCCCATAGCCCTGTATCAATCCCAAACTTATCCCACTGCCCCGCTCACTCCCCATAGCCCTGTATCAATCCCAAACTAATCCCATTGCCCTGCTCTCCCCCCATAGCCCTGTATCAATGCCAAACTAATCCCACTTCCCCACTCTCTCCACATAGCCCTGTATCAATCCCCAAACTAATGCCACTGCCCCACTCTCTCCCCATAGCCCTGTATCAATCCCAAACTAATCCACTGCCCCGCTCTCTCCCCATAGCCCTGCATCAATCCCAAACTAATCCCACTGCCCCGCTCACTCCCCATAGCCCTGTATCAATCCCCAAACTAATCCCACTGCCCCACTCTCCCCCCATAGCCCTGTATCAATCCCCAAACTAATCCCACTGCTCCGCTCTCCCCCCATAGCCCTGTATCAATCCCCAAACTAATCCCACTGCCCCGCTCTCCGATCATAGCCCTG